>NW_013525080.1:493174-523822 GCF_000836215.1 Papilio polytes | reverse complement strand
AAAAGTGTCCTTCTAGACTATCCTCTACATATATTTCAAATTTCATCGAAATCCGTGAAGCCGTTTAGGCTACAAACTCTAACAAACATCCATCTAAACTTTCGTATTTATAATATTAGTAAGATTACAATTATGTATTACATAATTTAGTTATATCACCTTTTCTATCTGTTTTGCAATTACTTGTCAATTACCAACTTTATGGTTTAAAAAGTTAATGTAATGAAAAAGAAATATTTTACACTGAATCGTTTGAAATATGTCGTCAAATTAATCCTGTGTAAGGATTCTGTTCGTGAAATTAAAGTTACCGAGAACTAGATAAAATTACGGTCACCCTAGTCAGCTTTGGACTTCTGTCTCGAGTATTAGAAATGTAATAAAAGTCGACGAGAAGATTAAACGAAACCTGACAAATGTATCGTAAAAGCCAGCTTTCTCTCTCGATCAGATGAAAGATATTAGTTCGGGAGCGCGCCGACAGGGAAACCTTTTTATTACTGTTGCAGGGACTTAATATGTCGCTCTTGCAGTACTCGCTAAATACAATGACATTGCCGTCTCTGTTTTATCAAAGGGAACATAAAGGAGAATAATGTTACAAGTTTCAGTGCTGTCGAAATTGAATTTCATATTACACAGAACAATACCATTTTGTACTACGAGTACTACACGTACTTACTAAAAACAAATGATAGTAAAATTGTTAAATACTCTATCTATACTGTTAGAAAGAGTAAAGATTTGTATTTTTTTTAGATTTTAGTTTCATTCCGCGCATGAAGTCGATCGACAACAACGACTGTCGATTGTTTCGCAGCCAATTCAACTGTTTAGTGACACAACTAAAAATCTAGCAGTGTGGACCTCTCCATATAAGCTTGTCGGAGTGATGAGCGGTTTGTAGAATTCAAATTCCGAAGGAAGATCATATACACGGTAACGATCTTCCATTGTGGGCGTGCGTATATCTGACATAATTAAATCACAATCGCGTAACATTAGAAACACCATTCTTAGTTGTCCGCCATCTTAATATATAACTTCACAACACACTCTAATCAAATTGCAAACATTTACAGAGATTAACCAATTGATTTTAAAATAACAATACGCATCATTCCACCATTCAAAGACAACTGTCATCAGACATTCTATCTTCGTCTTGACATCTATCATTCGATGCACATTCAGCCAGTACTCAAAATTATTAGTTGCCAGTTACTTTAATCGTTCAAAAAAATCAAAGCGAATATAATCAGTTGTGCGATAGTTTAGTTTCAGGTGTGCGCATGCTCCTAATGTGAGATAAACCTTTTTATTTGTATATCGTATGTGAAGTAAAAATGCGCTCTCTATAGCATTTGTATTGAAGTAACGGTAAAGAGAGGACGTATGTCACAAGGGGGCCGGTACGTGAACGCATTAGAGTTTTTGTTGTCACGCAAAAAATATAGTACAACGAGTACTGTACCGTTTTGTACGCAGTATACTGTTCAAACTATTCACATACAATCTCGATCGTTGGTGATTTGTGTCAATTGTCACACTTGTATACTGTGTTGTGGGTTTCGACTGTCCTGATACATGTATGAAACATGTTGTCCTTGTTAATGTAAAGACATTAGTTTCAATACAAGTGTTACAATAAAAGAAAATATTTCTTAATAAAGTAAAAAAAAATCTTCTTTTTTTTGTAATTTTGTTTAGTATTTATATGGTAATACTAAAGATTTATAACTAACCTACATTTAGATTAGAATTAGAAGGATACCTTTAATCTACGAAATACTAAGATGGATGGCAGTTTCCGTTATCCTTAAGGTCTCTTCAAATGTGAAAAGATTTGAGCCTATCGGCAAACATTTAAGATTCGATCCAATTCGATCCTCAGATTTATTATATTTTTATGAACTACCAACTGAATTGACCTTTAGAATCTTAAATATTACGACAAAAAGTAAACAAAAAAAATGTTGTGTTATGCATTGTCCTGTCTACGCTAGTAACGGTCTGCCATGACCCAGGAGACCATCGGGTCAACGAACTCGATGCTCAATGCCTTATGATATTCTTTAAGTTATTCTTCACGATGAAGCGCAACCGGTCACCGGGTACCGTAAACTCTGTGGCCGCTTTTATCTTAATCTATCGATAGTCGATATTTCGATGAATAAAATACGCCTCATCCAATTTAAAGTACATGAAAAATAAAATACGTGACGAACAAAAGATTTTTAATTAATTGATTATTGGTTATGGATATACATTGCAACGACGTGGGTTCGAATCCGCTGTTATTGCTGTAAAATCAATAAGTTATGTTAGGATTTAGCTGACGGAAGCTCACTCACAGCTAAGCTGCTTCGACCTAAATCCAATGTAAAATGTCATTTTACCGAACGTATAGGAAATAAACGTCCGCGATTGGAAATGACATTTTCAATTTCGAAATTCAACGCTTAAGATGTTCACGGGTTTCCCAAATAATCCATCAGTTATCATAATAAAGTATAGTCATTTTGTAAAATCAGCAACGCTAATTGAAACACCGACGTCACGCGGTTTCGTGGTTTACCTACAACTTTGAAGAATAAATTCAATTATACGAGTATTAATCAGAAGCGAAACAACTGGGAAAATCCCTTTAACTGACCATTCAAATTTATTATTCAGTGATTTGATAATTTAATTACGCGTTACTGCAACATAACCTATAAATCATCATCTCCCCTGCCTTATCATACTCTCGTAGGGTCGGCGAACCAGGTTTTCGTCGTCTAAAGCACTCTATCATCCATCATCTTAATCATCACTCCCTTCTTGATCATGTCACGCAATCCATCCTTCTCTTTTTAGGTCTACCTCTACCGGTGTACCCCTCCACATTCATAACCATCGTCCGTCTTGTTACATGCGATTCATCCCTTCTCATAACATGTCCATACCACTCTAACCTTATACTCTTTTTTAACATAACCTATAAATATGAACTATTAAAAGCAAAGACTAAAAGAAATACAGAACGTCTACTCGAAGGAGTAACAATATTTTATCATAACTAATGGATTTAATACGACGTATGAAGACCATCGCTGGCGTACCTGACTACACAAGGCCGTATACGTGTAGGTTCGATCCCAATGTGGCCCAATATTATTTTCTTTCGCATACCATATCCGCACGAAGACATTAACATTTGTAAAGTGGTTCACTTACTTGGGTTTTCAAGCCCCTACGACATATGTGAACTGTCGCATGTAGTTAATATGTAATTAGATGGAGGTAGTTCCCAATTGTAATGTTATACGAATTCCAAATATACCCATAACTATATAAATAATTTTATAAATAAATTCACATCCAGCAGCAGCACGCCTTCTGCAGATATTGAAACAGAACGAATTATTCAATTTGCATATCAAATTAAAATCGTACTAATATTAAATGTAGCATGCGTTTAAAAGCAATTTGTTGCTTTCATAGTATTAATAAGCCTCTCAATTTCTTAAGATAAGAGCATTCCCAAATGTCGTTGGAGAAAGTGGCGCTATGGAAACGAGTCCAGAGCTGGAGCTGGCTCGGCAAAGGTTCATCGACCTGTAGACCCTGAGCTTGGCTCACTTCGTCCGAATTATAATGTAATCTTTAAATAAAACCAAGAAAATTACATTACAAAATTTAATAAAAGAAATACTCTTAATAGTATTTTCGTTGTCAGAATTCTTATCATAACAAGTTCTAAGCCATTGATTGAGACTGCAAAATGCACAATCGGGGAATCTGGTGGTATCAACCTAAAAAACTAACCATTTGTACCTTTCGTATGAATTAAGTTAACATGGAACAACAACCAATCCGACGCAGGGATGTACTGTTTCTATAAACAACACGGCGGATTTTCCCAGACTGTTCAAATATATGTATATATTTATGTGAAGGCCATAGTCTGAAAAAATCTATTTATAATGCACTTGTGAAATATTTTACTGTATAGACATACCTCAACTAATATTAATTTATTTAAACAGCTGCTTCAGCTTACCCAAATACGACATAAAGTCGTGATAGCGTTTGCATGTTGTTATCGACCGCTGTGAAGCATGAACGGAATAATGCGTTCTGTATTAACGTTCTATCGGTAAGTTACATTATTTCATTTAGATTTGTAGACGTGATGAAAATACATGTGATGTAGGTAAAGATGAAACGCTTGTAGGAAAAGCGAACCGAACACTAAAATCTCGAAAAACGAAGAGGGTTAGCTTATTTTATGGCTTCTATATTTTGTAAGTGTAGATTATTTACAAATGTTTCGTTTTGTCTAATAAACGATATAAAAAATCTTGATTTTAAAGGAGAGACCTAGAAATAAATGGATTGCGTGAAAGGTGACATGATCAAGAGGGGAGTGATGACTGAGATGACGTATGATAGAGTTATTGGAGGACAAGAACCTGTTGCGCCACTACGGGAGTAGGAAAAGGAGGAAGAAGAATACAAATCTTCATTTTAAATACAAAACCTCGATTTACTGAACAAATTGGCATGACATTAATAATTTTCTAGATTTATTTACGACGTGATATAAAGTTATCAATTGAATAGAGTTTAAAATGGACAAGCACAAGCGATAAAATGATAAATAATTCTTATAATGTGATGGAAGCGATAAAATTACAATCTTTCCAAATGTGTATAAAAAGAGGTAAAACTAGCATAAAATGTTTAAGTTTAAATTAAATTTGAAATTGATAGATGGCGTTTTTATAAAAATAAATATTTTTAACCATCAAAAAGTTTAATAGATTATTTTAACAGGAAAAAGGTGTTAGTTAAATTACTGCTATTTTTATATAAACAACGACCGATGTTTTTAATGTACAGTTAGGTGTGATGACATTTGCGGTGGCCTACTAGTATTTGACTTTATAATCGCCAGATATTGATGTGATCCAAACTGGTTTTTTATACATTGAACTCGGTTTTTGAACTTGATGTGAATAAAATGACTAGCTACAGTTTGTCCCTCTTCCTTATATTATTAAGACAAATCGAAGCAACGTGCAAATTCTATTAGAGCAATTTTCTTATATCAAGAATAAACATTTTAGTTTGTTCTTGCCGATTGTAGCCTAAATTACAGTTACTAATTCTATGCTTAGCAGCCAGCTAATGATCTAGGCTAGGTCTAGGAAGGAGCTACAATAAATATAATCTTATTAGAACTATTATTCTATTTTCTAGCCTAGACAGCTGTCCCCTGGCTACGCTGCGATTCTATGCCATTTTGTAGTTAACGATTGAAACATCGATAAAGTAACTGTCAAAACTTCCTCCAGCTTGCTTAGAACATTCTAGCAAAGTTTAATGAAACTCTATCCAGTGGTTTAGGATTATCGGACAAATTTATACATCATTTTTAATATATTCCTTTGGACATTTATACTTTGTTTTATCCTTCAAACACAGTTATAAAAATATTACAATGAGTTACAAGACTAACAATCTGACTCGATTAGTGGTTCAGATTAGTGTAGAACAGGAATCGACATAAAAGGCTGTCATTAGAGACAAAATAGCATATCTGAGTGTGGTGTTAAGTGTGTATTTGACTAATTTATGATATTTTTCAGGCCTTCGTTTTGGGCGCGGAGGACTGCTCTGGAGAAGCGTTTGATCTTCATCAGCGTTGTCCTCTTGATAATGACAATCGGTTTCCTGGTTGCCTTCATAACCACCATGTACATACGATCCCATGGAGACAACTGTAAGTATTTTGTTATCCAAAATTTATGTCGGCTCACTTTTCTAATAAACTAACGCCTGACCACGATCCTGACACCAGTCAGGTGGTGATTCCTTCGAAAGATAGTAAGAAATGATTAGTAAAATATATTATGCCCAAGCAAGCGGTTGCAGTTTACCACGAGCCGATATAATGTTGGAATCTTGTTATATATGGTTTATGTTTCTAGGGTTTCCACAAGTAATCGTTAGTATAGTAAAGTGAAAATAAATAATTTATTTTTTATCACAATAAATGTACTTTAAGCCCAATAATGTGGCAGCCCTAGATGCTATATGAAAGTTCAAACGTCAATATGTTTTTTAACAATCGTTAGGTTTTACAGCAATATAGAGAATTTTTGTACTTTAGATTGCTTGCATTATTTCGGATTTCACGAATGCGCATAACAAGAACTGAAATGTTGTTTAAATAAGTAAATAGACAACTACAGCATCTCATATTTAAAAAAAACTAACTGACGCAAATCTCAAGGTAGCTTTTTTACTTAATCTGTTACAAGATTGATTCTATTTCTAAGAAATCGGTTCACGTTTACGAAATATTTCTATCAGCGCGCTGTTCCAATATAATTTTTAAACTATTAATATTATGAAAAGAAAAGATTTTTATACAAAATACTTATTAGGGAAATTTTTTTAATAGTAAGCCGCAGTCAAAAAATTGTGGCACTCTAGGGAAAAGAAGTCCAGGAAGAAGAACATCGTGGCTAAAAAATCTTCGCCAATGGTACAATAGAAGTACGCGTTCTTAGAGCTGCTGTGTCTAAACTTCAAGTTGCTGTAATGATTGCCAACCTTTGTTAGGAGACGGCCCCAAAAGAAGAAGAGTATGGGTCTACGTAGGGTCCTGGATACTTGTTATTTGTTGTTCAACTTTATTTCAATCGTTTGGTTTGAAACTGCGTTGATGGTATTCGCAGAGGGTTCGCGGCACAGTCGGCCGGTCACAAGTGGCCACGTGCACCGCGATAGAATACGCAATGAGAGAAAATTTCGTCGCGAATCGTGAACTAACTGGAGATAAGAAAAGGTCGCGCACCGCCGCAATATAATACAAGTAATCTATTATTCGGGAGGCGTCCAAAAGTGTTATATAAGCTTCAATGTCATAGATTAGCTATTGCCCGTGGTGGCACGCGCGCTTTTTTATTTATGTCTAGATTCTGCCCGTGAACCCCTCCATTTAGTATCAAAAAATAACGTAGTAAGTAGCCGATGTGTTTCTCCAGACTATGTTTTATGTGTGTTTCAAATTTCTTCAAGATCCGTTGATCCGTTCAGGAGAAACATCTGACATCAATCCATCAAAAAATTACATTTATAATAATAGTAAGAAGTAAAAGTATCCTGTATCAGTTGTATCTTTAACTACTGATCAAAGTAAATAAACGATGAGAAAATTGCACTAAGGAACTGTTTAAGTAACCATTAACATTCCTATAAAATCAAGGACAACAAAAAAAGGATAATGACTAAAATAAAGTTAATTAATGGAAAAACTGCAAGAAAAACAATTGCCTGCAGATTAAAATAGTAGCAGGACCTTTAAAAGGGTTTGTTAAACCAAAACTGGTATTTAAATTAACTTTAAATAGATCAAGGCTGGTCAAGTTAAAAGTTGACAGCGGTCACAAACACTACGGAATTTTATAAATACTTTGACAATTGTAGGTAGTTATTGAAGGTCAATAATTTCGAGGTACAGTCACCGTTGTTCACAGTGTCCAACTTTAAACGCTCAATGGGTTTCGATTGCTTTTATATTAACATATCAATAATCTCTATTTTTTCATTCCCCCTAAAAGAACAAAGACAATATTCTATTATCTAAATCTATAATAATGTTAAAAGAGGGATTTATTTGCATTTTTGTATATCGAAATAACTATGAAACTACTTGGCTGTTTTCTAATATTCTTTCACCATTAAAAGTCTACATTACCACTGAGTAAGAGAGGCAACATTTAATGATATTTTTTAATAACGCACGAATGAAATCTCAAGAAAGAGCTAATGTTGTAATAATAGCGTATTTTATACTATTCTATTTAACATTCCAATACAGTTATTTCTATCCCGATGGAATATCGATGGCACCTCATTACGAGACGCGAAGCTAACTTCAATTACGAGTAGAGCATTTATTCTGTAAGTTCTATACCTCGCTTGAAGGCGACTGTACATCATATGGATTCCATACTCGTCTTTACCCGTTCTTAAGGTTTACGCGAAGTTTATCGTGTACGTTTAATGACCTTCATATGGTAACTTATATACTTAAATAACGTGACAGAAATAACAAAAGAACAAATAATAAAGGATTTTCAAGTAATAAAAAATAATGGTGACTATGTTTTATCTGTGTGTATCCACTTTATTTAATTAAATATATCTATTATGCATATATAAGAATAGGTATATTCTAACACTAATAGACTAATAGTAGGGATATATCGATCTAGTAGTCGTGGGTTCGAATCCCGACATTACATTAGTCGTTAAAAATCTAACAAGGTTTTTCAACCTTACCTGGTATAGTTACAGATAATAAAGCTCTTCTAATATTTTATGATAAAAAGTAATATAAAAAAGTTTTTATTTAATGATATGGAAATAGTTATGGTATTCCCGAAAACATGTGGTTAATTAAACAGTGCCTCAGTGTAGATTTCTCATTTAAATTGAAAGTAAGCGGCTTAGTCAGCACATTAGGACTCGGAGAGCGTTAACTAAGGTTTAACAGAGCACATGGAATAGCAAGTTTTAATTAATCGCAAAGAAGTTCAAACATTATATAGAGGAAGCATAGTTAAAACTTCACTGGAGTAATTTTTCGCATAATAATCACTAACGCTGTCTTTTAATAGGTCCTCAAAACTATAATCTTATTATTTCTTTATTTAATATCATAAATGCGAAAGTTTAGATGGATGTTTGTTAGTTTGTAGTCTAAACGGCTGAACGGTCATGGGCAAAAGGTAGTTAATTATATTTATTTGAAATGCCAATAGGAGAGTAAATCATAGTACCTGTTTAAGATTACCGGTGAAAAATTTTCACTATGTCTGGTCTATACAAGTCTCTGTTTAATTGTTTTTTTTTTCGAATAACAAGAGTTTCCTATTTATCTGTTAACGAGTCTTGTTCGTCTTAATTAAAGGAAGTTAAGAGCTGCGTGAATCCTTTTCCTGTAAGTTAATTGTTACTTGCCTCGTGTCCCGATCACGTCCTGTTTACTATACAGGATGTTACGAAAAATTAGTTCAAATATTGAGAAATTTGTTTCGATAGTATAGATTTGTAGGATAACCGTATGATCTTCATTAAAAAAATTGTAGACAATTGAAAGATTGGAAATTGTAATTTTGTAATACTCCAGAGCGTCCAGCAGTTGGAACACTTATACAAACAACATCGATGCAACAACAACAAATATGTTGACAACTTTCAAATCAAGGGCTTGCACTAACAATCACCTACGTGTTATTATTTACGTACGCAGTAGGCGATTCAATTACTATAGGGTCGCTGTACACGGACATCAAGCACTCCATACTGATTGTCAAGTTATCGCGATCTTCACTGATAATTGCAGTCCGTTTACTTTGACTTTTAATAGACAGGATCTGTCAAGCACACTCCCCTCTATTTAATACGGAAAATATATTCAAATAGTGCTTGCTTTTTATGTTGGTATTCATAAATAAATACGTTTTAATTTTTACATGAGTGCATATGATTGTCTTTTACCTCAGCCGCCACTATTTATTATTGATTTAGCATAACGGCAGCTTTACCTGGTCCGTTTCCTACAACGTCCATGTATATTGTAAAACTGCTCCTTGCCGTACTACTGTTGTAGATTGAAACGGTCCGTGTACAGCGTGTCTTATGGAAGTAACGAACGCAAGTCTCGGTCGTGACCGTTTCGCTACAGTTAAGTAAGTCGTTAGGAAACTAAATCAGTGCACGAAAATCGAGAGTGTAACCCAATCTGTGTAAAACGAGTTTTTGTTAGTACACTTGCAAATCGAAACGTAATTGTTCGTTTACGAGATATAATGGCGCACGGATGTTTGCGTCATCGATATTATAACGTTACTCAAACAGTTACCTTTATTACTACAACTAGCTGTTCCCGTGCGGCTTCATCCACAATTGTGAATATTTTATTTTATTGTTTACATTTGGCAAATTAGCAAATGTCAAAAAAAACAAACCTTGACAGTCTTGCTTCCTTGATGTTGGCAGCAACTTATGGTCACTTTCCCACATTAGGGCTTTTATCCAAAATATTTACCCTCTAAGTTTAATAGCGTGAAAATATATAGCCTAAAGCGTGACGTAAGTGTAGTTTTTATTATATAAAGAATTGTTAAAAGATCTGCTGTAATTGCTGACATCTTAGGCAACAAAGAAGTGTGTGTTTACGCATTATTATAATAGTATAGATATTTACATAGATTATTACTGAAAAACTAAAATAAATAGCGATCATATCGAGATCGTAAGAACAAAAATCTTAGACGAATACCTTTTTGCTTTGATCACTCGTATACAAAAATATTAACAAAATCACGTGACTTGTATTACGTAAAAGTTACATTAAAATAAATCAGCTGAACCTATTTGTTAGAAAGTGTTACCAATTTGCATTGTCTTGTAAATGTAAACTAGCTGCGTATAATATTATACAACCGAATTTTAAAAAAAAACAACATTAACCACGGCATGAACTTGGCCTCATCTCGTTTTCCTCACAAGCGACCCTGTGAGATCGCCTCCGCGTATATTTACACTAAACATGTAACAAATTAAACATTGGTTTACCAAACTTCGTAATATTACTTTACATAACCGTGGGTTTGCATTGCCGAAATACTCGTATGTAAAACTTATTCACATCTTTCTTCCTTATAAAACAGACATACATTTTTATTGGTATTTAACAATGAAACTCACAATTATTGAACTTTAATTAAATTTACTACATCAAGGGCCTGTCCCACCTCTGGCTGATAGAGGCTCAGATAGCTTAAAAATACATTCCTGTCAGATAAGGGAACAAAATATGATGTTTCTACACATGTTTTACACGTTGGATTGTTATCTGACAATTTACAAATTGGTGGGACAGGCCTTAAGCCTGTTAATAGTCACTTTTAATTGAAGAATAGCTTTCAAATTTTTAAAATTTTACAATCTTGCCAATTTTAGTACTATACTTTTGGTATCACAATGTTCGAATTATTGAAGGCTCGTTCAATCTTTACTTCTCTGTAACGTTAAGTTTTCTATCAGCCGTATATATTTGATATAATTGTAATGAACAAAATATACGAGGAAATGATTCGTCGAATCGAAGTGATCAATTCATCAAACAGTTTAAATGACGACCTCGGCCGCGTCGCTTTGTCGAGGTCGAAGAATGATTTCTGCGACATTATTTGTACGTTATATTTCCCTTATACGTGTATTTAGTACATAATAATATAATAATAAATTCAAATTTACATTAATAATAATAATATTTATTAATAATACATTACGATAAATCGGACACGACTTTTGGACCACATTATTTTGTACACGCACTAGTAACGTCCGCTAAACATCATCTGCTGTAATTATCCAAAACTTTCAAGTTAAATCTATTAAAGAAATAAGTTAGGTACTTAAATGCTTCAGTAACCTATAAAACTGTAAGATTTAGACGTTTGGACTTTCATTGTATAATTACTAAATTATTATTTAACGCTTTTTTAATTATCTTTTTTTATTTGCTTATTTTAAATGTTCTATAGACTTGCCACAAACTAGTGAAATGAGACTTTCTTCCCCTCAATCCATGCCGCCCGCAGCTCGTAGAAGGGATTACGAAGTTTGCTATACACCGGCATGTATACATACAGGTATGTTGATTTTTTTACATCTACGTGACACTAAGACATTTTTAAGATATACTGTAGAACCTCGATAACTCAAACCTCGGTAACATAAAAACTATATAACTTCAAAAGTAATATATTCCCTTTCCATCAGAGCCCAAAACTTCTATAACATAGACCCTTGATAACTTAAAACCTCTATAACTTAAAATATTTTGTGTTTCCCTTGGACTTTAACTTATTGAGGTTCTACTGTAGAACAAACATCTGGTATTAATAAGTACTGGCTATTAGTGGTACTGACCATACTGTTTTACTATGTGCGGTGGTCTAACTCAGGCTCTGATTATAATAATTTGTTACTCAATCATTTAATTTGCACCCAGCATCAATTAACCGACAAGTAATAAAAGAATTGATAATTTTTAAATTGTATTCTCTCGTTTCAATTAATTATGTTCTATAATATTTTGTTTTGATACTTACGAAAATAAATAACATTTTTTTAGCGTCGAAACTTCTATCTAACATGGATCAAAGCGTGGATCCCTGCGATGAATTCTATAAGTTCTCCTGCGGTGCCTTCGAGAAGAACACTCGCATACCAGACGATAAATCCTCAGTCAATACATTTTCCATCATCACGGACCAACTTCAGGAACAGATCCGAGGACTTCTTGAAGAACCGATAAAAAATGGAGAAGCACGTCCCTTCGTCCTTGCCAAGATCCTGTACAAGGCTTGTATGAATAAATGTAAGTAGTAATCTATACTTATAATAAAGTAAACATACTATCGGTTTAGATTCTGCCTTATTTCGTAGTTAACCTTACTAAAGTAGGTAGCGAATGACCGCGTTGGTCGTGTGAATTTTAATCGATCATTGAATAATCAATTTGGCGGGCAATGACTTGTAGATCTAATAGTATCTAAAGTTTATAATTTAGTTATATAACTTTTTTATATTGTACGTTGACAAACGAGCGTGCGACCACCTTAATTCGCCGGGAAGCGAAGCGACCGCTGCCATATTCATCCGCAGTTACAGATGCGTCGCCTACCCTTAATTAACGGTGGAGACGAACATGCAAAGGATTCCCTTTCTTATCGCCTTCTTATGTGTCTCCTCTACCTTTAATTCCACTTTCCCTTACCATCCGTATAAGAAAATGGTGAGATAGGAAACGGACTAAAATTAGGCCTTCGGCACCACACCCATCAGACGAAACGCAGAATTACTTCAACTTAATGCTTGTCTTCTGTGTGGTTGTGGTATTGCGGTGAGCGAGCCGGCCCTACAGAGCACAGATGTTAAAGCTGACTCTACCACTATTAAGTGTACCTAACTTATAACAGTGTAAGTTTTATAATGAACCCTCAAAGGTTTCCATTTCGAGCTCTATTATACATCTTATTTTATAAATGTGAAAGTTTAGATGGATGGATGGATGGATGTTTGTTAGAGTTTGGAGCCTAAACAGCTGAACGGATCTCGATGAAATTTGGCATACACGTAGAGGATAGCCTGGTTGAACACATAGGCTACTTGCTTTTTTTTTTGACTCCGCGCGTACGGAGTCGCGAGCGAATGTTAGTTAACTTAATAAACTTCGATTTGTATCGCGTGAATTCCACTTTCGAAACAGATGTAATAAACATTGTTTTTTTGTGCATGTGTAGGTGAAACCTACATGTTGTAACACTGACCACTGAAAGCAGATTTTATAATACGATCAATGTAATATCATTGAGGTCACATACTCGTCTCGGAATTGTATCGAATCAGGCAAGTCGCTCGGACGCGCGACGCGCGAACCAATTAGCATTAGCGACATTCAATAAAACGTTACACTATTTCACACGAGGACAAAACACTAAGGTAGTGTAGTGGCTCTTTGCGGTACTGCCATTTGAACAGAGTTGACAGTAAGTGTGGGTTTAAATATAAGCAGTACATCTACTAATATCAGTCACCGTTTTATCCTCGTGTGAATCTAGATTTAGTCACCGCTGGCTCGCAAACTAATTTGACATGCCTTTCGTTGGATATCAGCTTCATTGACTGATGTAAAAGAACAAAGACTTTGCTTATATATCGACACGTTATCTGCCCCGATGGGCATCTGAAAATTACAGTTTGTCTAAATAAGATAGATTCGTTTGACAATTCATTTGACAATTTAGCAGTATTATTATGTAAAAGTAGGCATGAATCTTTTCGATTTTTATTTTTATAGAAGTTGGAATCAATAGATTCATAGCTATAACTAATGAATAAAAAATAAACACTCTTTTCTCATATTAATAATGATCTGCAGAACCATCACAAATATTGAGAGTAAATAAATATTTATTACTACTACAGCTGTACGTAATCGAATTGGATTTAGCTATTATTATTGTCATCGCTAAATTTTTGAAGAATTGCTAAAGAATTGTCCTCTAAATTAGTTATGAAAAAAATAATAACTGTAGTTAAGTTCGACAAATTTTATTTAAACCGAATATCGATAGTTCGTAATTGTTCGCTGCGTGTTTGTCTCGTCACTACAATACCTGCCTATTAAGTACAGCATTTTTTAATACAAAGTTAATATTTAATACAAGTAGATAGCAGCGCCTAACACCGGACTAGACGTTCTTGTTCTATAAATCAAATTTCTTCTGCTCCTAATATAGAAATGATATTTTGATTTTATTTTACGCTTGTTACACTTTTTTTACCGTGTCCTGCCGTACATCTGTTAACGTGTACAATATTTTATAAGTTAAATTGTAATAAACATCGCATTAGGATAACGTATGTGATGATGGCTGTTTGATAATTACACGGGTCGTTACGTTAGCCGGAGGTGAAAGTGAACCGGTGACGTCACTTCCGCGAACAATTCGCTCACATCGCGACTGCTAAAGCACGGAATCGAACCCAAATCTAAAATATATCCATTGAACAGTAAACTATTATAATTTTATTGTAACAAATTTAAACAATTCTAAATACAAGTAGGTTAGGAGTTCAAACTAATTGTTAAAACTTACCGAATTAAAATTAAAAATCAGTGATCGACAAATCCCCAAAGAGTCAAATAACATTTAAATAAAAATTGGGAGCTAAATCTGCTTGTTTAGTAAATTTTTATTACACTAAATAAATATAACTAATACTAAAAAAGCTTAGTTTATGTTTACTAATACGTTGTATGTGAAACCAGGTCTAAAACACCTGGTACATATCTCCCAGTGCGAATAAGAAATGCACATACATACAGCGTGTGATACTCCGAATATCGCAAGAACTGAAAGAATAGAAAAAACTCTGCCGTTTTAAACATGTTAATGCGAATGACGTGCTTGCTCTTTCGATAGTCTGACAAAGAGCCACACTTAAAGAGACAAAGAGCCATAAAAGGCTCTAAAGCTGCACTTTGCCGACCACAGCGCAAGATAGTTCCTACATTACTTTGTAAAACACTCTGCGTCAATCAATAAAACTCGTCGTTTGCAAATAATTCGCTGGTAAACTATATTTGAACCCCGCTCGATTTATTAGTAACCCCTATCTCTTACTAAAGCGTATCAACATTATTATAATAAATTATAGCGAAGTATATTATTTACAGCGGCGATAGAGGCGCGCGGGATTCAGCCTCTACTAGACATAATGAAGGGGCTCGGCGGCTGGCCAGTGCTGGAAGGCGACAAATGGAACGAAAGCGCCTTCGAATGGCAGGACTCCGTGTTCCGTTTCCGCACATCTGGATACTCCGTCGACTACTTCCTTGACTTCTCCATCAGTGTCGATGTCAAGAACTCCACTAAGAGGATCATCGATGTAAGATTCTGTTCTGCTTACATTCAGCTTAAGTTGAAGATTTTAACTAACAAAAGATCGCAATGTTATAAAATGTTTGTTGATGATTGTTGTGGTATTTTATTTTTTTAAAGTAAAGAATTATAAGATGTGATTGCTGAGCATAATTTAACATGTTTACATATTGGTTTCTGAAACTGTTTGAAGTGGTATCGCAGAGCGAGATGCATTTAGCATTTAATGCAATGTGTACTGAATATTATTTGTATGGCGACTGTGTACGATAGCGTTCGTTGCGATGTGTTGGTACTATGTAATGTTAGCTCATGAGCATATAATAATTCATGTTGGTATGTTCAGTTGGATCAGGCATCGCTAGGACTCAGCCGGGAGTATCTGAGCCACGGTTTGGAGGACAAGCTGGTGAAGGCTTACTACACGTATATGGTTGACATCGCAGTGCTGCTCGGAGCCAACAAGAAACGTGCGGAGAAAGAACTAAGGGAGTCACTGGAGTTCGAAATCGCACTCGCCAATGTAAGTATTGTTATTTTTTAAAAATATGTCCAATCAATAAATTGTAATAAGAGATTGATAGATTTATGGAAATATAGTACATCATCATATCACCAGCTCACTATACGTCCCCACTGAGGAGCTCGGTGCATACCCTAAGTTAGGGGTGACTAGAACATAGTCAACCACGCTGAGTCACTGCTAGTTGACTTCACACATTTGAATTTCTTCGCTGACATATGCAGGTTTCATCACGTTGTATTCCCTTACCGTAAGAACGTCGGGTAAATTATGTACATATGAAATTCTTAAATCGAAAACCATGTTGATACATGACGGGATTCGAACCCAAGACCATTATTACAAGTCAAGTTTCAACTACTGAGCCACTGACGCTCTGTACAAAGTATACCGAACGATATTTGTCGAACCAAAGAAAAGTTATCGGTTTGAGCTTATTTTTATTTTCATTTTTAACTTACAAGTACACTGTTACCACGGTGTATGCAACTTAAAAACAACTCTGAATAACTTAAGTACTTATCGTTGCATGAAGTTACATCCTGTTATAAATAAGACTTGTTAAAATTTTGTTTTCAATACGTAACAAAACTTACTTACAAACTTCTTGCAATATCAACACAACTTGTTACTTCTTTAAAAATTTTTAACAATCACATTTCTCTGTATATTTCCCGTACAGGAAATCGATACAATCTGATACTTTGATCCTCATTTCAATATGAATAAGTGCATGTTATAAAATAACATAACCTAACCTAACAAGCTTGCAACATTTTAAATATTCTTTACGACAAAAACGATCATTAAAATTTACGATTCACGCAGTTTTACGACAAGATAACTTTAGTAAACGAGAGTAAAAGTTTTCATTATAAGATTCAATATCATTGAACGACTTTGAATGACTGAATGATTAATAATCATTCACTTTAGTTTTTAATTAATTTACTCTTTGGTGTTACCAGAGATTTGTATTACGTGCTATTAAGATTTTGTGATTATAGTTGTAAAAAAAATTACCAAAGAGGTTAAGTGCATTTTAGTTGCCGCGATGCCGGTTTGAAGATGAACAGCATTTACATTCCGGTATTCCCCGATATGTTCTATTCGTTATTAATGTTTAGCATTTATTAGCATTTATTTAGCGCAATACCATTTTAAAGATATGTCGATTTATACACTACTAGCGCCATCTATTATCTCAACAAAAAACTAACTTTAAAAAGTACCTATTTAACTAAAAATAATTAATTTATTTAAAGTATAATTAAAATTTTCCTTTGACAAAAATTTATTTCATACATTGGCCGACCAAAAACGTTTCATGGAAGCAAATGAAGTGTCCGTTAAACAACAAAGAGAAATTTAACGTACGAAATTACACTGAAAATTGCAACGTTATTGTTGCGGTGACGGTCCTTTGTATGTTAAATTAATTGGCGAACATCCAAACTTAATAGTGTACCGTGAATTCGTTATTATCGACGATTATTACAAAATAAATCGCAAACATTGAAGTTGCAATTAAAATGTCGGTTTGTAAAATTCAACAGAAACAAAGGGATTCGAAAATACTCAGATTTGTTATTGATAAATACATTTCTGTTCGAAATTCATTGTTGAATAAACTTTAAGCTGTTCACAGAACTGATTTTATTCCAACAATAAACGTGAATATTTGAGATAAATGAACAACTCTTTGATCCGAAAATAATGAAA
The DNA here is from genome assembly GCF_000836215.1 of Papilio polytes. Taxonomy (NCBI): domain Eukaryota; kingdom Metazoa; phylum Arthropoda; class Insecta; order Lepidoptera; family Papilionidae; genus Papilio; species Papilio polytes. The sequence goes on along the minus strand of NW_013525080.1, from coordinate 506,053 downwards.
TATTTATATTGTTCGGATCAAATATAAGTCGAACTACACTGTAAAATGTCCAATAAGTTATTCTACGTAGCAAGGATTTTATCATAACATATTTTAGTGGTACTCCCGTAAGATCGGCGCTCTGGTTTTTGTCCTCCACATAATTCTAGCATACGTCGTCTCAATTACTCCCTTCTTGATCATGTCACCTTTCACGCAATCCATCCATCTCTTTCTATGTCTACCTCTACCGGTGTACCATTCTCATAACTAACGTTCTCCTTGTTACATGCGATACATCTCTTCCATGTCCAATACACTAAAAAGTATTTCAATGGATTGTTCTTAATATAACATTTCTGTAACAGTTTTCCTTGCCATTGGAGAAACGACGCAACGCAACAGCACTCTACAACCCAATGACTGTAAAAGAGCTGCAGAAACAGTTCCCGAAGTAAGTGCAGAACATAATTTGGTTGGGAAAAAAAAACAGACGAAACCACCTTGTTTTGGGAATTGGGTTAAGAAGATTGCTTATTGACGTTAGAAGCGGCGGTTATTAAGTTTTAGTTAAGAAAGTATAAACCAATTAAATAGTGAACAATTTTTACTCTGTGCTTTGGAAATTAAAACATTTAGGTAACCTCTTATAATCCTATCTTATTTTATTTATGCAAAATCAACAGACATTTACATGCGCTTAAAGTTATTCAATATACCAGAAAGGGTAAGATATGAAATGATTCTTTTTATAATTATATTTTACATTCTTAGGGTCGATTGGCTGAAGTACATAAATCATCTTCTTGCTCCTCACATCGAGGTTGACATCGACGAGGTGGTCATTGTCAACGTGCCTTCCTATATCACCAATCTGGAGGTATTACTCTATATCCAAGTTAAAGTAACGCTTCAAAGTAGGCTGTTATTGATACTTCATATTTAAATGTGTTACACTATGTGTGCAGAAATTCCTGGAGGCAACGCCTAAGCGCGTGCAGGCAAACTACGTGATGTGGCGCGTGGCGGGTGCCTCAATCTCCTACCTGACAGAGGAACTTCGTCGTCGTCAGCTGAACTACGTCACCGCGCTCTCCGGGAAGACCGAGCGAGAAAGTCGCTGGAAGGAGTGCGTTGATACTACCAGCATGAGGTAAACTCACATCAAACCTCATCTATCATTGTACATTTTAACTCAAGTTTATGAACGGCAGCTTAGTATATAATTCACAATGCTGCAGATTAGTGTTGGGTTTTTAAAGTTTCTGTTTATTTTATTATTATTTTTTTAATTAGGTTAACTTTTTATCGAACCATAAGCACTATTGAATGGTTAAAGGTAATTCGGAAACCGCCCAGTAAAATGTAATCTAAGTACTAAGATTAGAAGCTTTTTTCAAAATTCCAATATGAAGAAAGATGGTCTGGACTTACTGTTTGTAATATACTGTAATGTATGAAAATGAAACATATTCGATATAACTCGAATCCTTGTTATCATCGTCATCATCATTATTAGTATGCAGTTGTCCAAACCAGAGTCTATAACTGAATTTTTTGTGTAATACTGTTAGTGCTTACAGCATGTCGATAGCTGTTGGAGCGCTGTATATCCGTAAATTCTTCAACGAAGAAGCAAAGAAGGACGCGATGGAGATGGTGCAGGACATCAGGGAGCAGTTCCGCCGCACCCTGGAGGAGGTCGAATGGATGGATGAGAAGACACGTCGTCAGGCGCTGGCTAAAGCTGACGCGATGGCTGCACACATCGCCTACCCTGATGAAATGCTCAGTGATGAAAAACTAACTGAGTTCTATGATGGCGTAAGTAGTAAGATTCTCAACACCTTCTAGACACATTCTAGATCATCGACTGGCGACAGGTGCTATCAGTTGGATGACCATATAACGCGGGCTTTGTTTAAAGTATAAACTGAACCGATGCCCTTTGCACTTTGCCCTACCACAGATCGAGTTTCCACTGTGAACTGACTAAACCACTGTTGTGTCGTTATATCCCTGTTATGTCTAAATCACTAGAAGAAGATTCTCTACAAAAGAATAGTAAGCGTTGAGTGTGGTTTGAATTTTTTTTAGTAGAAGGGGTCAAACGAGCAGCAGATCGCGTAATTGTTTGTGGTCACATTTACAGAAAGAACTGTACCTACACGGAGTTTATAACTAACATATTGCCTGGTCTAATATCCTTGTCTCCTATAGTTGGAGATGTCCGAGGACAAGCTGATGGAGTCAGTGCTGAATCTCACGCTGTTCGGTACCGACTTCCTCTTCAAGAAGCTGCGGCTGCCCGTCAACAAGACAGACTGGATTACTCACGGCCGTCCCGCTATCGTCAATGCATTCTATTCCTCTATAGAAAACAGTATACGTTAGTATTCTAAGTAATTCGTACCAGCTTTTATCGGGTGGATAAAAGAATTCACGGTTATTGGGAGATAGGAAGCTATCAAATGTTATAGAAGTGTTGAAATGTTACTGGATATTAAGTTAATAGCTATATACTTCTAGAATTCCCTGCGGGTATTCTTCAAGGGGCGTTCTTCTCTGCGCTGCGGCCGGCCTACATGAACTACGGGGCCATCGGCTTCGTCATCGGACACGAAATCACTCACGGCTTCGACGACCAGGTCACTTTTATTTTTGAATAATAGCTGTTGCTCGCGACTTCGTCCGCGTAAAATTAAGAAATTGCTTATATAACTCATTGATAACGTAGCTTTTTAATGGTTCAATTTTTTTTTTAATCTACTGGGATTTTGAGTAGAAAGGCATACAAAAATACAAATCTTTCCTGTTTATAATATTAATATAGATGATACATTACTTTATTTATTTATAACAGGAATGATAAAAAAGCCAGTTAAAGGTATATAGCATTGTGCCTGAAAAAAAAAATTCGGTTCGATTACAGTAAATGTGGAACAAACAAGATAAGAGAATAATCTACTTCTGCATTCATATGAATTAAGTAAAAAAATATCAATTAAAAAAACATATACGAATTAAGTACCTTCTTTTGGGAAGTCGGTCAATAAATACAATTTTTCCAGATGTAGATATTAATTTTCTATTTGAACCAATGTTGTGTCGATGTCGGATGTGAAAGGTCTAAAAATCCGTACATTTCTCTCCTTAGGGTCGTCAATTCGATAAGGATGGTAATCTGGTGGATTGGTGGCAAGAGGAAACGAAGGAGCAGTATTTGACAAAAGCCAAATGCATCATCGATCAGTACTCGAATTATACTGCTGAAGAAGTTAAACTCAAGGTAAGGGATAGCAAAGTAAGGGTAGTTCAAAGCGAAGTTTTCCTCTTCGAACTAGTATAAGTAAGACATTTAACATATGTTCTCATAATGACAGCATTTATAAAACTAAATCTATGAATTGTTACGTGTCTGTTACTAATAAAATATATCGGGAATGATAATCGAATAAATACGATTGGAATCGATTCATTGACCATAGTAACAGATACTATTCACTTTTGACAAAGAATCGATTCCAATGGTACTCTTTCGAGTATCATTCCCGACCAAAAATTAAGGAAACCAAAGTTCAAATGTTTACTCTAAGAGACTAATTGAATCTCTAACCTAATCTCTTTGTTAACAACCGCGCTAAAAGTTCATGCTTTGACATTTTTAATTCCACACCTAAAGTAAGGCAGGTTTATATAGAAACTTCTACATTAGTAACAAACTATAATATCAACTAAACTAAATTAATTTCTTTTATTGTAATTTTGTTTGAGCTCTTATGGATGTATGATTATTATGCCTACCTTGTAATAGGTTTCCCAGATAAATTAAACAATTAGTTAGTGTTTTCGGTACGATAAATTCATGTAATGCGTTTCTGCTCTATGTTACTTGATATTACTCCGTTGGTACATCCACCTAACTCTAATAAATCGTTACGTAATGACAAAATTAGTGGAAACTTTAGAAAGGCATTAGCCTTTCTTAAAAACTGAGGTTACACGTTTATTTGAATAATGCTTGTCTGCAGTTGAACGGGGTGAACACTCAGGGTGAGAACATAGCTGATAATGGCGGTATCAAGGGTGCGTACTACGCATACGAGGCCTGGACCAAACGTCACGGAGAGGAACCGCGCCTTCCTGGACTTGAGAAGTACTCCCCCAAACAGGTCATCTATTACTATTTTATAGAACAACTAGCTGTTCCCGTGCGGCTTTTACAACACACTATAAAAACTTTATTTTAATGTTTACATTTGTGAAAAAAAAAACATATCGACGAATTGAATACCTCCTTCTTTTGGGAAGTCGGTCAAAAATTACTTTTAAACAAGTAAGCATAGATAGTAAAAGTACATTGAATGTTTCAATTACTTATGATAATGTTACGCTATCTTAGGTTATGATGGTATGTGTTTGTATGTGTAGATGTTCTGGCTGAGCGCTGCCAGCACGTGGTGCTCTGTGTACCGCAAGGAAGCGATGAAGCTCCGCATCACGACCGGCTTCCACGCGCCCGGCCGCTTCCGGGTCCTCGGCCCTCTCTCCAACATGGAGGAGTTCTCCCGTGACTTCTCCTGCCCCCTCGGCTCGCCCATGAATCCCGTGAACAAGTGCAAGGTTTGGTAGTTCACAGACGTCCCTCTCTCAGAGGGCAAGAAAAATGAATCTCGCAAAATACCCAAGGAAAATGACTTTATGAAAAATTCTTTGCGAGTACCCAACATCCTATCCTACCTAGTAGAAAATAACATCCATTACTTAAACCTTAAGAAATCCAAGACAACACAGGCGCCGGAAACGACAAAGAAAAACAAATGCCCACCCCCTCTTAATATGCGAAAATCCCCCAGCAACTACCCCGATTGTTAACCCCTCCCATAACACGATGACTGAATCAATTCTGCGAAGTGCTTTTGTCTCAATAATATCGAAATAATCCGTCAAAGCGATAGTGCACACGTATTATTCAGAATATCACCTTGACTTCTTAATGTATTGATTATGTTTTGTTTCATTATCGAAATTAAAAAAAAAAATATTAACGAGCTTACACTCATATACATATCGAAATACAAGTAAGCTTTTATGTATAATTCGTGACTTTTGTAAAGCTCTAAATTGTGATTACAAAGATTGGCAACATTTTTATATTTTTTTTATTTTGTTTTTAAATATTTTTTGTGTAAATGGTATATTTGCCGTGACGAAATGTTTACATAACATATTTATTATGTTCTTTACAATAATGTTAATAGTGGTTTAACATTTGAATTACAATATTTGATTTAATACATGATTTTTAGAAATAACAACACTAAATAATAACATACACTAAAAAATAAAATAAAGTACAATCGCGGAAACTAGCGGTGTTCAACCTCAAACGCTACAATCTGTTGAACATTTTGAAAGTAACAAAAATCTATACAACGTAGCTCATATCTACAAAAAACCGTCGGTTTCAAATTCTTCGTTTGCACCACTCACAACTATCTAATAAGCAATTTGTAAGAGGCAGAATATGTCTGGTTGAACAAGGAGTTTTTTTCGTTCTGAACACCGGGAATGTCCGCGACTGTACATGTATATATCTACCAATCTCTCTTTGCATAGAAAATAGCACTTTTTTCTTTATAGACTAAAATAAAAATTATATTATCCAATGTCAGTAGTCAGTACAATTCCTGTAATTTTTTTGATGACTGTAGAATGGGGAGAAAAACTGCCTTTTGCTCACTATAGATGTCAGCACGATGAAATGTATGTAACATTGGTATAATTAAATAGATAGGCAATTTCCGGAATGATATTTCTTGCTTCGTTCCGGTTAACACGTCTATTGACGTTGCCTCTACTATCACCGCCAAAATTAGTAAAACAGGCACAAAACACTACGTTTTTTAGCCTGTCCATTTAAATAGGTTGTCAAGTTAATCCATATTTCTCTACTGATGCAATTCTAAATAATATAACGTTTAAAAAAATTGATAGAGAGGTCAATCCTGCGACTAGCGACACCTACTTAGAACGTTCAGTTTTTTCGCCCCATAAATGTTTAATATCATACTCATATCGTAAGAATATAAAAAAAAAATAAAAAAAATCACAAAAACAATAGAATGTAGATCAGTTTCATGTTAGGAGGATAGGATAATTTATGCCGTATATTATAATAAATTCAATTGCACACAAATCCAATTAAATTATACACATATTGTCAGCTTTTAGAATAGAGATAGTGGTTTTTAAACCTTTATATTTTACGTTAATTTCGATGTCGTGACAAATGTATTGTTGTCTTTGTTTTTTAATGAGAGAATAAAAGGGATGACTCTGTTTTACTCAAGTTCATCCACAGTCGATATCCACAGATAACATACGGAGTCTAAAATGTTTCATACGTGCATTTTTTTTCTTGTAAATAATTAATTAGGTATGCATGTTTTAGTAGTAAATATTTACTTATTACAAATCAACTGTATTCAAGAATATTTTATTGAAATATATACCTACCCTTTTTTAGTTGTAATAAAAGTGAATACGATTTTGTTTTCCTTTTATTTTTTAAATATTTTATGGTTTTATCAAACCCAATGATTAATTATTTTTAATTACGATGAGATGTTAGGTTTTTAACACAATTTTAGTTTTGTATGTTAATTTATTAGACTGTTGCCAATTTCATTATCTCATCGTAATCATTTTAAATGGAAACTACACCTGCAATGCAGACTTAGGCATTACTTTACTTAAAACTTAATTTGCTTTTAAATTATTAGTAACTTAAATTTAGTGTTTAAAAACAATTTAATTTGATTATCCGAGATATTAAGGATCGCCATATAAGAATGCTTGCGCAGCCGACCCTATTTTTCTGGCGGCGACTGCCTACTGAGGTCCGTGTAGTAATATATTCAAGTTTTCTTCGTAAATAGATATCAAAACATACCTACTATAGTTCTATGTGTAATATATTTCATTGCAAGAGCGGGCGCACACCTTAGAGTAAACTATCGGACAACTGTTCTGCGATTGTCGATTGTTTCGCAGCTAATGCAACTGTTTAGTTGCTCAACTAAAAATCGAGTACCCCAACTCCATATAAGCTCACAGGAATCAAAGCGCGACTAAACAGTTATGCGATAGTTTAGTCAGAGGTGTGCACGCGCTCTAAGAAAGATAAATGTCAATAGATACTAACCTAAAATATTTGATGTTCAAAAATGTATCTTACGAGTACGATGATAAGAGCTACTTTATTTCATTTTGTTAGAAAGTTTATATTTACTTTGTGTTGTGTACAATGAGTTTTTAATTTTTTTTGCATATAGTACAGTTTGTCCATTTTATAATGATTTATTTGACAGTTCAATATAGATAGAGTAAGGTCGATAGTAAATCTCTTCTCGTAGATTGGAGTATATAATTTTTATTAAGAATTACCCATCTATTAAAAACGACATTAATTTTCATACTTTAATTCGATATTTCATAGCTGTCAATTGTCATACTAAATATCACGAAACGGACAAACTATAACATTAGCCGTGAGTAGGTTTGCCGATGACCACCCCGCTTTAGCTCCGACAGCGACCCGCGCTCTTCTCAACCCCCTTGGACAAAGTAAAATTCAATTATCGCCAATGGAAAAGTCAAAAGTATATGGAACTCACAATTATGTTCATTAAGTCACGAGCTTGTCTCGTATTCATTTGTATACTAGCTTTTGCGCGCGCTTCTGTCCGCGTGAAGTGAAAAAAAAAACAAAAGTGAGAAGCCAATGTGTTCTTCCAGGCTATCATCTACATAAATACCAAATTGCATCGAAATCTGTTCAGCCGTTAAGGCTACAAACGCTAACAAACATCCATCCATCTAAACTTTCGCATTTATAATATTGGTATGATTGTCGATTCTACTTCAGATATCGGTAATCGAAAGTCACTTTGTCTAGGGGGAACTAAACCGTCAGTTAATGCGTGACGTAATACCGCCATCGGCAAAGCTTCTCCGCAAGAGTAATCATTTATTTCATCTCTAACACTGATCTGTATAAATGGATAGATTGTTTAGAAATTACAACTTTTGCTTCCGACTTTGATTCTCCTTTTGATGACAGTAAAGTCTATCAATATTGGTTCGAAAGTGTTTCACCGCGACCTACCGCAACCATCAGCGACAACGCGGCATACATAAATACCATCAGCGGCAACTAGACATAAAACACCGCTGTTTATCGCCTGTCCATTTATAGAGGTCAGTGTTACCTACCTACGAACTACTGTTATATCAAAATCGGAAACACATTTTTGATTTTTTAATAAGTAGATCATAAGGTGAACTGATTGTAAATTTGTACTTTTTTTTCGAACACCGACATTAAATTTTTTTTTATTTATTCTTTGTTTTATTCTTTACTTTATTTGCATTTAATTTATTTTTATTATTATGAGTTTCGACTGCAATATAATGTATCACAACATATAGTTGACGCTGTTTTGTTCTAAGAGAATGTAAAGGATGGCAATATTACTACGAGTGTCAGTGCAGTAGAATTCAGAGGGTCTATCGAAGAGATTAAAATAATATACAGAAGAAACATAGTTTAGATTTCTCTTGAATTATACACAATCTCACTAGCGCTACCTGGTGTCCGATAATTCAAACTAATGTTCTTGACGTGTCAAATTGGACATATGGACATTATATCATACAAAGTACCGGTGAAAAACTTTACTATGTCTATTCTATATATTTCTTAATGTCTTTGGTTTATCAAGTTTCGCGATAGTTAAAAAAAGTGAGAACATATTCGTAACGTAATCGACAAAAATTCTACGAGATTTGGTGTACTTTACGACTGGTAGGGGGTGCCGTAGGTCGAGAATTGTTAAACAAAATACTAGTCTTATGCCTAGAGTCACATAAATAACTTGAACTTATTGAGAAGCATTTTTTATAAGCTTCTTGAGGCCCCCGACCCTGCTTAAACTCTACCTAGCTGCCTACATCTTTGTTGGCAAAGCTTATATGTCCAAATCCATGTCGATAACATTACGAAAACGAGATAAGCCCTCTAAAGTCATACTTTAAGTAACCAAAACTCATTGTTTACAATAAGTTTGTCTGGAAATGTCATTGTAACATCTGTATGGAAAAGGATACTGAAGTAAAATACATTTTGAATTCATGAATCTATTTTATTTATTCTCAATATTGTTAACATGAGCATAAGGAAGTTACTGAGGCAGTGGTACATAATTAAAACAAAATATCGAATCTCGTACACAACCTTTCAATAAACATTATTAATAAAAAATAAAATATACAATAACTAAGATCTATTTAATCTCGATGTTCTATTTAGTTACAAATTATATGCAAAAAAAATACATTCGAACAGAGTATTAAAAAAACATCAGAATTATAAATGGAATAAATTAAAGCAAATGAACACAAATTTTCAAAGTACTAATAAAATCGCTGCCAAAAATCACAGACTATTCCCATAGTTAAGAAAAGCACACAAAATACACTTAAATTTATTATTAAAACGAATAAATAATGAAACAATTAGGTTTGGACATTTACGACTTGGCCTCGAAATATTCAAAACATGCCTAAATCGCAAACATACCTAGCACTATAATCTTCAAATAAATTATTTAGGTTTATCAACAATATGCAAATTAAAATAAAACGTCTACAAGACAGGAAAATAGGCAATTTTTTACAAATTATCTACGAAGCGATAAACGCTGTATTCGGTTTATAACATAATTATAACGACTATCTGTCCCTATCTACTCAAAGAGATTTTATGAGATAGCAATATATAGCAATATACAAGTTTCAGTGGAAATCTACGTTAAAACGTATTCGAAGTAAAACGGCTATACAAGTTTTATGCTACGGTTCTTGCAGTAATCATGTGAGACAAAGTCGAAAGTCACTAAACATCACAAAAAGGGGGCCTAAAACAAGATAACACGTGTATTTTTGACTGAGGATATTTCGATTTTTATTATTAAAAAAAAAAACTTTTGACTAAAAAATACACAAATTGCTATTATTGGAGGGTGGGGGTGTAATACTTATGACATATTACCAGAGGGTGGTTATAAAAATTGACAAAATAACTACATAGTGGATATAATAGGAAAATTATAATTGTTATTCGATTTGTGGAAGTAGGGTTTAAATGCATAGCTGAAATCTATTTCGATATCTCGTACATTTACATCGAAAATGAGGTTCAATTTGATTAATAGCAACCACTAAATATTTCAACAAAACTACTTCTAAATACGTATTCATAATATTCGATTAATATAATAATATTTAAAACGGATATGTAAGTCAAATTTCAAATATTTAATGAACTACGTTGATTCTATATGGAATGTAAATTCAAGAAAAATATATTAAATTACAATTCAGTGTACTTTATTTATTAATGGTGCAAATTCTAATTTACTTTGGCTCAGGGTCTAACAGGACTAGTTATTTAAAATCAACAATTCAAATAGTATATATTATATATTTTTATATTTTTAATTCTATATATTATAAATATCCATAAACGATAAAAATAAAATGAATAAATCCGATTACAGCAAATGAAATTCCTAAATTCCATCCAAATTTAATTTTAAATTGTTAAAATATATTTTAAAACTTAAATTACATTTAAATAAAGCAAATTATATAATTTAAAATAAATACTTATACTTAAGATAATACAGCCTCGTTGTTTAATGACATTTTGCACAACCAATGTGACAATATCATAAATGACAAATTTTTTAATCTCTCTTCTAAATTAAAAACAAAATGGCCGCCTGACATACCGCCATTTTGAAGTGACGTCACATTAAAGTCTTCCCTGAAGAAGACACCCTCTTGTGGGCACTGGAGTCTTAGGTAAAGAAAATGGAAGAGCGGGATTAGTTGATATTTTCATAATTATAAAAACCCTTAAAGTCTGATTAAATCAATTTACTAAAATTCATAATTATCTTTTAATGTGTTTTTTAATATCATATTAATATTAGGGAGTGGACGAATATTGCCAGCGGAACGACCGGAAAAAGTTCGCTGAGTTGACGGCCAACCTCCATTAACGGAGAGGCACTTAAAGAGAGAGAGTGTTTTTTAAAAGGGGAAATATAGTAAAAAACGATGTTTTTATATACTTTCGTGATATCCTTTTTGTTAAACTTGAAGATTGTCATTCAAAGGTAATAAAACAGTCTAATATTAGAATAAAATCGATTATAGGTGTCCAGTGCGATTTATAACCCTTGAATTAAACTTGAAACTTTAGGTATTTAAGGGTTGATATTATAAAATTGCATTATCACTCTTTTAGTTTAGTAAGAAATTCAAAATTAAACTCCAGGCGAGACTATATAGGGTTTTTAGGTAAAAATGTCAACGGGGCTAGAAAATATCTGATTTTTAAAGTGGGCGTTACATTTATCTGTTAAGACTTTTAAATACCGTTAGAGAAGGGATTTAAACACAAAATCACACTTTTACCTATCAAGCCAGATTCGCTGGATTCAAAGAGATTTAAATACATAGAGGAGGCATTAAACACAATTCTGCTGAAACATTTTTCACATATTCTTACTAACGCTATGTAATAATAAATCTCAAAACCGTATGTCAATATAATTAAATTCCGATAACAAAAGATGGATGAACATAAGGTGATACTAAACTAGACACTTTTAGAGAAAGTACCGGTGAAAAAAATTTGTTCAGTGCCTCGTCTATATTTTTTTAAATGTCTTTGATTATCGCTTTTATATTAGTAACAATATTATCTAGAAGACCAGATTTATTGGACTATAAGTGACAATTATGGTAACGTTGCTGACAAGCAGAGATCCAGGACCCTGACCTGGTCTTCTCAGATCCCTTACTCTTCAAGTCCAGAAGTACTCTCAGCCAGGGTCGAGTGTGGCTTCAGGTAGAGTAGAACCGCTAACATACAATCATTTTCTGGTGTCTTTCCCCTGTAAGTAACAAGAGAAAGGTGTAAAAATGGTAAGAAATTAGAGTAGAAACAAGAGAATTGAATAAGTAAATGGCACTACATCTATACTAATATTATAAAGAGGAAAGATTTGTATGTAAAATAACTCAAAAACTACTGGGCCGATTTAAAAATTCTTACACCGTTTAAAAGCTACGTTATTAGTGAGTAACATATGCTATGTTTTTTATTATTTTTAATTTCACGCGGACGAAGTCGCGAACAACAGCTAGTTGAGGTATAAAAAAGGTTAGAAAATTATTAGATTAATGGAATTTGCGTTTTATATGTTACTTAATTTAAGTTGGAGGGAAAAATAACAAGTTTACTAATGAGTGTTAAAATAACTTACTCAACATCTATCTCTAAGGCGATAGCTGCGCGGTGTGGAGTACCCTCTACGTCGAACCAACTAGAAAAAAAAATCAAATACAGGTGATAAAACAACCAAGCCATACAAGAGATACATATACAAGATACCATATACAAGAGAGGGAACAGTAAATGTATACGAAAGAGGCAATAAAGCATTTATAAGAACAAAGGTGAATGATTATTTATGGTTTCGTTTGGTAACAAAATAGCAACTTGATATTTGTTGATTTTGTTATATAACAGATTTTTTAATTAATAAATTGTATTGTAAATATCTATGTTCAAACACAAAATATAACCTAATGAGTTGAACATCATAAGATTAATTGTATATTTTTATATAAGAAAAGAGGCAAACAAGCGGCAGGAACGCAGAGGTGTTTCTAGAGACTAGAAGTGAACGCAAAAAATGTTCACTATGTCTAGTCTGTATATTTCTTAAATGTTATTTGATTTTCCATGTGATTTCCCCCCCC
>NW_013525080.1:467833-491916 GCF_000836215.1 Papilio polytes | reverse complement strand
AGACTTTGGCTGGAGTGGCTTTTGTGCATACGGTCGAGGGTAGGAGGAGGCAGCATGAGGCTTTGGTGCATGGTGACTGTGGGGCGGGAAGGTGGTAGTTCCTCAGCAAGGCCAGTATGACTATGAGCTCGTGGTTTCGTGTCTCCGAGAGAGGGCGCGTCTTCCGGTGACATATCATCCTCAGGAAGTTCAGATACACCGGAACTGTCCTCGCGGGTTGCTATAACGCTCGGCAGGTCTAAAGAAGCGCCACTTCCCAACACGTATGGATGAAGCAATATTGACACCTGGAAGACATGAACATTTTATTGCTATAAATAAAAACAACATGGTTGTAATGTTTTAAACACGCTTTTATGTAACTTCGTAAGCGTGAAATTTAGAATATAATAAAAAATATGTTACACACAGATAAGTGATTTTTCTAACGGTGAAAAAACATTTAAAATCGGCCAAGTAGTTTTTGAATTATTGCAATACATACAAAAATACAACGCATTTTTATTCAAAAAGAATTACCTCAAAATGTATGTTTTTGTGAAATTGCGTTTGAAGTTTGTTTGAAGGAGATTTAAGATGAAAAAGACGTCATATCTCCTTTTTTTTCATTTTTTTATGACGCGAGTTGTATTAGTCGTATTTTTCTCTTCAAAAAAATGTAGAAAAAAAGAAACAAATACATTTCGAGGTAATTCTTTTAATGAATAAAGGTAGTAAATCTTTGCTATTTATGATTAGTATACCTGGCAGACTTTCCCGTAGACATCAATAAGGGGGTAGAGGGCATCAAGAGTATCAGGTACGGTGGCGAGGGCGCAGAGAGGACGTCCATCTGCAGCCACCAGCAGTCGGCCATCGCAGAGGAACTCCACACTCACCACCGATCGCTCGCAAACCTCCTCCAACACACGAGATATCTCCGGTCGGTACTGACCAAAGACACCAAACTAATTTTAGTATGATCATTATATTATGAATGCAAAAATTTAGATGGATGGATGTTAGAGTCTAAAAGGCTGAATAAATCTCAATGAAATTTGGCATAGATGTAGAGGATAGTCTGGAAGAACACATAGGCTACTCACTTTTGTTGTTTTTTTAATTCCACGCGGACGGAGTCGCGGGTAAAAGCTAGTCATATAATCTTACTAATATTACAAAAGCGAAAGTTTAGATGGATGCATGTTTGTTAGAGTTGGTAGTCTAAACTGCTGAACGGATTTCGATGAAATTTGGTACAGATGTAGAGGATAGTCTGGAAAAACAATAAGCCAGTATTCAATTTCCCCTCGACAGTCCCCCCACTAACAAGCAAGTAGCTGTCACAAATTCAAATATACTATGTACTGGAATGAACACACATGCCAGTGAATGAAACTTACGAATGTTCCGTTGTCCGCGCAGAGGTCGGGCGCGAGCAGCCAGGCTGGGGGCTCGATAGCACCTGCCAGGTCGGGCAGTTCATCGGGCAGGTAACCTAGGGCACCTACGCCCAAACTACCTGACCACCTTGCCTCCACTTTGTCCACGCGAAACTACAAACACGACATATAAGAAGAGGAATGATTTTAAATTTTTGGATTTTTGTATATATCAAAATAACTCAAAAAATCTCACTAGCCGCATTTGATTATTTGTAAACTCTAGATGGATTTTGGTATAAAACCATAAACGTTACATAATCTATAATAATAAATGAATAAAAAATTGAATTTAAAAAAAAAATCAAAAAAAAATTATATACATAAAAAAAAATTAAACTAAAGAGGAAAGATTTGTATTTTTGTATGTATTGAAATAACTCAAACACTACTAGGTCGATTTTAAAAAATCTTTCACTATTAGAAAGGAAATTTATCTGTGAGTAACATAGGATATATATCATTATTACTTATGTTGAGGAACTATTAATAAACAACATATTTCTGAACCACGGCGTTGAAAAATCACAATACTTTAAATTTTCTCGGCTTACGCTGCCTAAACCGTTAGAGATATATAAAAATGATGTATGAAAGAATTGTAGATCTCAAAAAGTTCTACAGAAAAGTCCGGTGTATATCTATCTTTAACGGTTTTCTTACAATCAAGTTAAATCATACTTATAATAAATATTATAAATGCGAAAGTTTAGATGGATGGATGTTTGTTAGAGTTTGTAGCCTAAACAGCTGAACAGATTTCAAAGAAATTTGGTTTAGATGTAGAGGATAGTCTGGAAGAACACATGGGCTAATAATTTTATTTTTTCTTTTAATCCCCGCGGACGAAGTCGCGGGCGAAAGTTAATAATAATCATAAAATTACCATAAAGCTCTGTCCACGTCTGATAGGCTGACTGACGACTGCCAGCCCACCCTTGTAGCTACAAGTACGCACAGCCACCGTGTCTGGAAACATTAATATTACTAACTTACATCTACTAATAAAGTACAGATAAATGGATGAATCCGAAAAAACGGATGTAATAAAAAAATGATTTTTTTCTTTTGCATTGTTCTTCTATGCAAGTTTATCACAGATCAAATATTTCTTTGATTCTACAGATCAAGAAAATAATAAGAAAAATGCATTTCCTTACACAAGTCTAGAATCAGATTTAAATTAAATTTGGCATAGCTGGACATTGACTAGTATTTCTTTTCAATTCATACTGTATTGGGAACTAGGTAGCGCGACTTCTCCCGCGTGCAAATAAAAAGAAATAAAAAATATAGCTAACACACTCACAGATAAATTACCTTTCCAACGGTGAAATAAGTTTTAAAATCGGCCCAGTAGTTTTTGAGCCTATTTATTACAAACAAAATTTTCCACTTTATAATATTAGTATAGATTTAACCCTAAAATGCACGATGATGCATTTATATATCAGTCTTCTTTTTCACACCCAATAGATTATTTAAAAAAATATTAATTTTTCCCTTGATCTATATTCAATTTACCCGTTTCAATTTAAGGGTAGAAAAAAGATAAAAATCATGCATTTACAGGATAATAATTATCTTGTATCTCACCCGAGCTGCATAATTTGATGTTATTTCCGTGGACACTATGAAAAGTGTAAGGGCGAGGGCTGCGGCGGGCGGCAGGGGGTGCTGGGGGCGCGGGGGAGGGCGCTGGAGTACCCTCTATACCCTCGAGGCTACCATCCATGTCTTCACAGGGCTTCAGTGACGTCACTTCTTGGAACGTCTCCACCTCACGTCTCAGAAAGGACTCGTTTACTGCAAATTAATAACACTTAATAAAGCTTTTGTTATTATTATAATACGAGTTATTCCCGTAGGGCTTTATTCGAATGAAATGAGAAAAATATTATTTTATTGTTCACTAGCTATCGCCCGCGACTCCATCCGCGTGGAGGAAAGAAAAGACAAAAGTGAGCAGCCTGTTTACTTCCAGACTATACTCTATATGTATACCAAATTTCATAGAATTCCGTTCAGTCGTTTAGGCTACAAACTCTAACAAACATCCATCCATCCATCCGTAGATCTAAACTTGCACATTTATAATATTAGTAAGAAATAAGATTTTTGTCAAATACTCAGTTGAAAATGCCAAAATTCAAATTAAGGAGGCCTTTGACATTGGGTAACAAATGCCCTTACTATGGCAATCTTTTTTTTTTGATGTTGGCAGCTTGTAGTTTTTGTCCCGTTCCCTCATGACGGTTTTTTTGGAAATTCTGTATTAGCGTAAAAATATATAGCCTAAAGCGTGTCGCAAATGTAGGCTTTTTCTAATAAAGAATAATGTAATAATGTACTGTGATTTCTGACATCCTATACAACTATGTAGTGTGTGTTCACGCTTTAGCTATGCTAATATTATAAAGAGGAAATATTTGTATTTTTGTATGTATTGAAATAACTCAAAAACTACTGGGTCGTTTTCCAAAATTCTTATACCATTAGAAACTTAATTTCTTTCTGAATAACATTGGCTATGTCTTTTTTATTATTTTTTTAATTTCACGCGGGCGAAGTCACGAACAACAGCTCGTAATATAAAAGTATTTTCCAAAAGAAAACTTACATTGCGGGGGCAGAGCATTAGCTACCTTCATAGCTTGAATCTTACTAACTTCTCCGTGTAATTCGATTACAGCGTACACTTTCTGGAAACCACAAGAAAACCATTAGATATATAGGAAGGAAAGAGATGGATATACATGGGCGTGGCTTACATCGGGCACGCCTTCAAATGCTACATCAAGTGGTTCATAGTTATAATAGATCACGACTCGGTGGTCTGAGGTCATTTTCAGTCCAATGCGGTCTCCTGGTCTCAGCCACTCGAAGGAAGGGACCACGAGTCTTGCGTCTCGTTCCCGGGTCCCTGGTCTTGTATAAAACATGTGTTTCCCTGAAAAAAATATCTCATCTTTTGATTTTGATCAATATATCTTTTGTTATTTCAGGAAATTTCAGTGTTTAACCCTTAATGAGATAATTCTTTCGTATTAAATACCATAAATTAAAACGGGTAGTAAATAGAACATAGATTAAGGAAAAAATAAAGAAAATGGTCTATTACGTAAGGAAGAAAAGTCTGCCTTAAATGTGTGGTTACAGGCTTACAAAGGTTATTTAGATAAGATAGTCACATATTAAATTACTGAGTTTAACGGCCGATTACTGAAACGACTTTCAGACATGTAGCAGCGTAATCTTACTAATATTATAAATGCGATAGTTTAGATGGATGGATGGATATTTGTTAGAGTTTGTAGCCAAAATGGCTGAACGGATCTTTATGAAATTTCGCATAGATGTTAACGATAGTCTGGAAGCACACAGGCTACTCACTTTTGTTTTTTTTTAATTCCACGCGGACGGAGTCGCGGGCGAAAGCTAGTAACTGATAATTTACTTAATTTTTATCAACATTTTGACGTCTGATAGATTGTAAGCGACGTTTACAAAGAAAAATTATTGAGATTTGTTTCAGAATTCGGCTGTAAGTGTAACTAATCATTTAAGACTGTTATAGCAACATATATTTAAATCGGTATTTAAATATACATATTATTAGGGTAAAACTGACCGTCAATGTATGCGGTGAAGTGGGGTAAGTAGTAAGAAGCGGGCGGGAGGCTGCGGTTGACGTGAGCATTTAGTATATTGATATCGGTAATTCCCACTCGCAGCCCACCCCCTAACCCGGTGCGCTGCTTTAAGATCTTCACCTGTTAAAAAAATACATCAGATTTGATCAGATATGTGTTTTTCATAATTTTTTATTGTTTACAATCCGTAAATTAGAATACTCCAACAACAAAGGCTGAAAATTTAAATAACCATAGTTTAACCGTGCTTTTTAAACAAAAAAGGACTAAAATTAAGCTAAAAGTACTAACATTATCATACTAAAATTATAAATGCGAAAGTTTAAATGGATGTTTGTTAGTTTGTAGCCTAAACGACTAAACGGATTTCGATGAAATTTGGTATAGATGTAGAGGATATTCTGGAAGAACACATAGGCTACTCACTTTTGTTTTTTTTAATTCGACGCGGACGGAGTCGCGGCTGAAAGCTAGTTTTTTATATCAGTATAGACATGTTGATATTTACCTCAAACATCTCTTCCAGTGCTAAATGTGAGGAGCTGAAGACGAGGGCTCCGAAGGGATCGTAGTACAAACGCTTTGCAATCGAATATTCCTTAGTCACACGCACGTTGTCCCCACAGTACTCGGAGAATGTACTATTAAAAAAAACAAATATTAAAAAAATAACAAAACCCCATAGCACATCTTAATTAATAAATGCGAAATTTTAGTTTAATGTTTGTTATATTCAGAACGGATTTTGCTGAAATTTGACATTTATTTAACACTAGCCTTCGACCGCGACTCTGTCCGCGTGGTATTAAAAAAAATAAAAATAAGTACCCTATGTGTTCTTCCATACTCTGCTCTACATCTATGCCAAATTTCATTAAGATCCGTTCAGCCGTTTAGGCTACAAACTCTAACAAACATCCATCTAAACTTTCGCATTTATAATATTAGTTAGATAGACTTCATAGGCATGATTTTTTTTAATATGTGCATACGGAATCGCGGTCGACAGCTAGTATTTATTTTTTATATAATAATTTACCAATAAGGCTGTGGTGGGGCTGCTGGTTGCTGGGTCATATCCAGCAGGGAGTTGTCCGAGGTCGTACCGGGGTTGCAGTTGAACGTACGACCTTCATTTTGCAATATCGTCACCTGCATATTAAAAAAATAATTAATTTTACCCATAAATGCATGATGATGCATTTATACATCAGTCTTCTCTTTCACACCCAATAGATTATTTAAAAATAGATATTTTCTTCATTTTTCCCTTGAACTATGTTCAATTTACTTCAATTCGCCTTAATTTAGGCTATTTTAAAAAAAAATCGTGTAGAATACAGTAGCTGACATATTTGAATGCCAGTTACTGGAATGCTATATCTACAGTCATAATTGTGAGACAGTTACGTGCAAGTGAATTCAGAGAGAGGTACGAGGGTACACTGAGAAGTCTCTTATTGACATATGCCAGTTTAACCTATTGCTCTGAAATAGCGTGAAGTATTAAAAAGGCCTTAAATGTCACCACTGACCTGTGTACATTGTCCATAGAGATCGACAACTGCGTAGATGTTGAGATGTGGTACATGCCACGCTTGGCCCATATCCATACCATCCAAATAGTAATGCAGACTTCGATCAGCATGCCACATCATACCTGTAGATTAATATTTACACGTAAGTATTGACGGAAATCAAAAAGATTTGTAAAGTCAATCCCCGCAGAGTGGTCAACTATGGACAAATCAACCCTAAATTTGTAGACTGAGGCTCAATACCAAGTAAGCGCAATTTTACGCTGCAATTATAAATAACAATTTAAACAACATTAAAATTAAATTGTTTCATTTTATATGTGTGTTAAAAATACAATACATCTTTCCTTGTTAGTTTGGTGTTAAATACTAAACCAGGCTAACTAGTCTGAAAATAGTGGTCTAACTACAACGTAGTAACTGGCCTATACAATTTTACTATTAGTAACTACTAGCTTTTGCCAGCGATTCCGTCCGCGCGGAATAAATAAAAAGTAAGTAGCCTATGTGTTCTTCCAGACTATTCTCTACATCTATAAAAATTTATTGAGATCCTTTCAGCCGTTTAGGCTACAAACTCTAACAAACATCCATCCATCCATCCATCCATCCATCTAAACTTTCGCATTTATAATATTAGTAAAAAGTAAGATTACTTACCAACTCTACTGCCAATAGACAGTGTATCTAGATCAAGCCTGTATCCGCTTCGTACACATTCTCCATCCTTCATGATAGCTGCACCACTGAGCACGTAAGTATCCCCCGTCAGGTCGGTCGCGGTACCGGCCAGCGCACCCCCCACTCCCCCAACACCCTCCAGATCCTCCGGCCGGATCCCGGTCACACCTGACATCACAATAAAACATAACTGTCATAACAATGTGTTCTTATATTTAACTTAAAAAATCTGTAAATCCTTTAAAAATATAGACATCATATAATAAAAACGAAAAACATTATAAAAGTGAGTATACGGAATTAGCTCTCGCCAGCAACTCAGTCCATGTATAAGAAAAAGAAACAAATGCAAGTAGCCTATGTGTTCTTCCAGAATATATAATATACCAAATTTTATCGAAATGCGTCCAGCCGTTTAGGCTACAAACTCTAACATCCATGCAACTAAACTTTCGCATTTATAACATTAGTATGATGTTCAGAAACTATTACATTATACCTTTCAAACCATTTTTGGTCATTAAAAATATTATATTTATTAAAACATACCCATTTCAATGCTGCCTATCCAGCAGTCGACCATCGCGTCGATACGTAGTTCAAACATATCGCACTCTCGGAGAGGCCGGGAACTGAACAACACCGCGTCGTTAAACTCCGAGTAGACAGCGGCGCGGGACGCGGTCAGCCGCGACCGAGACAGCACCGCATTGCGTCCATGCACCAGGTGGAAACACATCTCCCTGGAATATATCGTTTTAGTACAACGCTAAGAAAAACGGCCATAACTGTCAACACATCTTCCTAACATATATTACAGATTAAGTATAACACTGAGAAATACGGCCATAACTGTCAACACATGTCCTTTATATATAGTACCGGTGTTATTTTAATGCTAAGAATATCGGCCATAATTAACAGCACATCTCCAATTCAATACATTTCAATACTTAAATATTATATCATATTAAAATATTTATTAAATTCTAACTATAACTTAATTAGAACTTTAGTAGTTTATTAAGTATTTTTCAATATAAATAGATTTTGACGCTGTTAAATATTGTAAAAACTTACGGAAAAGAGGTTATAATAGATTCAGTAGAGAGCGGAGATTCTGGCGAGTAGACTGGGGGGTCTACTCTGCCTTCCACGATGCTCACCTGGCCCGCACGACCGTACAGATCTGTATAAACCAAATTAAATTGATCTCCCAGAGAAAAATACCAAAAAAAATGCAAGACTTTACATAAAATCATTAAAAAACTAATCGAGAAAGATATATTCGGGTATTTTAAAATCTATTTGTACCCAGAGTAAATTACCGATAATTCCATATAGTTGATCAGGTACATTGTAGGCTGCAGGACCCTGGTCTTCACCATTGATGTAAAAGTGGAGAACGCCGAGGCTGGTCCGCATCAGGCCGATGGTATCACCTTCCTGTAATCATAACAGTAGAGCAATGCATCACACTTTACCATTTCGGTTTTCTACTAAAAAGCTAGGAACAGTTTTCTTTTATATGAAAAACGAGTAATAGGCCAGCAAATTCGCTAAAATAGCGAAGCGACCGCTTATACCAGACATCTGTATTTGCAAATTCATTGCCTACCTAAAGCAACAAGGGACGCACAAAAAGAGAATATTACCCCTACCTGTCCTATCCCTCCCGAATACTTTCCCTTTGTACAAAAAGGGTTAATAGGAAAAGAAGATTAAAATTACTTCATAGTCACGCATAATAATCACTTGCCACTTGTTAAAAAGAGCACTAGAATATAATTAATTCTTGACAGCTTGACTTTGGATAGTCAGCTACTCCCCCCACCCCAACCACCCTAATCAAGTCCATATTCGTCCTTCCCAGTACGATATACAGCGTTATGTTCATAAGGAACTCTAACATTTAGATTTTTACTTGCAGAGTAAGTACAGTCACCATAATTCACGGTGGTCTAGTTACAGATAGCTTTGCACTTGGCAACTAACTTAAAAACGGTCTAAGTATTGATTTAAGTGTTACCACGAGTCTGTTGAGGTTCCTGGTGTACTGGGAGCTGATGATGACACCATCGCGGATCACGTCCTCACCGACCAAGGCCCATGTGCCACTTCTGTTAAAATATAATTTATTTAAGTAATAATTTGATTATTTACTAGCTGTTGCCGGAGACTTTGTCTGCATGAAATTTAAACTGTTACTTACTCATAACATATCTTTTTAATTGTGAATTTTCGAAATCTGCCCAAGAGTTTTTAAGTTATTTCAATATAAACAAAAATCCAAAAGTACAAATCTTTTCTCTTTAAAATATTAAGTATAGACATATGTAGGTAACAATATCATGGTTGCTATATGAACACTCTTTGCGGTATTAATTTACCTTAAAGTGCTAAAAACATTATAATAACGATATTTTAGCCAATCTATTTTCATTAAAAGGTAAACAATTACGGTTTAGAGCTTCCTTAACAAATTATCTAAAACCTAGCTGTTCCCATGCGGCTTTACCCGCATGAAATTATAAAAACTTTATTTTATTGTTTACATGTACACATGACATCATTTTGACATGTATAAATGTCAAAATGACATGACATGACAAACATTAGCAATCTTTCTTTCTTGATGTTGGCAGCAACTTATGGTCTCTTTCCCACATTAGTGTTTTTATCCAAAATATTAACCCCCTAAGTTGGCTTGAAAATATATAGCCTAAAGCATGACGTAAGTGTAGGTCTTTTCATTAAAAAAAGAATTATTCAACAACATGCTGTAATTGCTGACATCTTAGGCAACGCAGAAGTGAGTGCTTACGCTTTATTATAATAGTATAGATATATGTCAGAGTGTTGATGTGTTTTATGATTCTTGTACTCACTTGGCATTGCTAAGTTTGTATGGGAAGTTTATTTCATTTGATGTATGTTGCGTGACTCCGAGTTCAATATTCCCCGCCCACTTTGGTACGATCATATCGACTCTAACTTGGAACAATTCGTCACTCTTCAGGGGCCGGTTGGTCATTACGAGCCCTTCATTGAAGAATTCCATAGCGCTAGAAATATCACATTATGTTAAACTAAACGAACAATGTATATAAAACTAGCCTTCGCCCGCGACTGCGTTCGCGTGGAATTAAAAAAACAAAAGTAAGTAGCTGTGTTTTTCCAGACTATCCTCTACAACTACGCCAAATTTCATCGAAATCCGTTCAGCCGTTTAGGCTACAAACTCTAACAAACATCTATGCATCCATCTCCTAAACTTTCGCATTTATAATCTTAGTTAGATTTATTTAATAAAAAAATACATTATCAAGTCATAAACATTATACTATAATCATTCTAATATTTACTCTTAATATAAAAAAAATTAAAGCTACTCTTAAACAGCTGTTGAAAACAAGATTTAACTGTTTATAAAAGAAAATTCATAGATCGAAAACAACCAAATCGAAGAAACACATTTTTTCATTTCGACAACTGCTTTACATATATTAAAACTTGCATTCTCCGCGACTTCGTCGGCGTGGAATAATAAAAATCAAAAGCCTATGTATTCTTCCAGATTAAGTTACACACTCTAACATCCATCCATCTAAACTTTCACATTTATATTCATCATCATCATCAACTTGCCCTTATCTCTTACGGAGGGTCGGCACAGTATGTGCTGCTGCTCTTTCATACATCTCTATCAGCCGTCATATCTGAATCCACTCCTTTCTTAAGCATATCCTCTTTCACACAATCCATCCATACTTTTTTCTGTCTTCCTCTTCCTTTGTAGCCATCCACATTTATTCTTAACACTGTCAGGTTTATGTTCCCATCGTCTAGTCGCATAACGTGTCCATACCACGCTAACCTTTTGCTTCTAAATTTCTCCACCACTGGCGATACTTTCAAACTTACATCACATTTATATTAGTAAGATAAAAAATTGGATACTTACTTAGGCCTATAAGCAGTCTTACCATTGTTAATAATAACAACATTCGAAGCACGCAGCGTATGAAATAAATGACTGTCATCTTCTATTTCATTCGTATCTGTATCTACATCCGCATCCGCGTCCGCATCTACCTCAGGAGCTAGGTCACCTAAAAAACAATATTAAATCATCGTTCCTTGTACGCACTGCAAAGGATTGGAACATGTTGCCGACATCAGTTTTCCCGTCCAAATATGACGTGGGGGCCTTCAAAAGGAGAGTGAACAGCTACCTATTAAGCTAGCTCGTACCATCTTTCGACTGCATCGTCACCTCCTTCAGGTGGGATCGTGGTCAAGCGCTAGCTTAACAAATAATAAAAAAATAAACAAACATTCATTTAAACAAAAACTGAAGCCTACTTCATCATCACCAGGTCAGTATACGTCACCACCGAGGCGCTCGGAGCCTACCCTAAATTAGAGTGACTAGGCCATAATCAACCACGCTGGCCCAGTGCAGGTTGGTTGACTTCACACATATCTTTGAATTTCTTCGCCGATATGTGCTGCATCACGATGTTTTCCTTTACCGTAAGAACGTCGGATAAATTATGTATATAAGAAAATCACATTGGTACGGCGAGATTCGAACCCAAGACCTGTAGATTTCAAGTCAAGTGCTTAAACCACTGAGCCACCGACGCTCAGCCCAGAAGCCTACTTAAGGGGTACTTTTTCTTTGTATAAATCAATTACAATAAATACACAGACAAAACAGAGACTGTACGATGTTGTTTTTTTTTTAATAAAAGGGGGCAAACGAGCGGCGGAAACACAAAGGTGGTCAACGACGCCTATGGACATCTGCAACACCAGAGGAACTACAGATGCGTTGCTGGCCTTTCAGGAAATTGTAGACTCGCTTCTTGAAGGACCCTAAGTCGTATTGTTACATATAATTCTACGGTTACAATACTTACTTAAGCCAGCCAACACAGAGACGCTAGGCAGCGGCGATATATCGTGAAGATTACTATCATCATATTGATCCACAATGGAAACCTGCAAATAAATATGTATATTTTTTTATAAGTAGGCAAACGAGCAAGCTTCCACCTGAATCCACCGAAATGGAAAGCGACCGCTGCACATAAACATCCGCAATTGCAGCGTTGCCTACCCTTATTGACGGAGGAGACGCACATAAAGAGGACATTTCCCCTTCCTAGATGTCACCTCTACCGTCAAATCAACTTTTCCTTTCCATCCTTTCCTCTTGACAAAAGGGTGGAAAGGGAAAGGGACTAAAATTAGGCCTCCGGCACCACACTCATATGACTGTACGCGGAATTACTTCCACTTCACGTCTGTTTTCTGTGTGGTCGTGGTATTACCGGGCGAGCCGGCCCTACAATGCGAAGATGTTAAAGCGGGCTTTACCACTATAACATCATAGGAACACAATATTATTGCTGTAAATATATTATTATTTTCAAATGAAAACATAAATAGATTTAACAATGAAAAATGTTGAAGTAACACCACGAATGTAAAAAATAGCAACTCTTAAGGAGAGAAAAATCTGCATAATTTTGCAAATATACATACTAGTAAACTGTTTGTATTTATATTTAAAATAGAATACGTGTTTATGTTACGCTAAAACGATGCGTACTTCAATTCTCTAACGAATGATCAAAATAGTCAAAAAATGTCTTATGTGGTGTTAGAACCTAAAAAAGAATATATTTTTGGTCACCGTCAAATTCCCTAACTGTACCTTAGAGGTCATCCCGTAGAGGTCAACCACGCCCCACACTGGTGCAGCCACATCTCTTGCTGCCACACCCTGGTCTTCACCGTTGATGAAGTAATGGAGACTTCCACATGCCTTCCTCATCAGCCCCACCATGTCCCGCTCCTGGTACAAAACAATGATAACACCAGCTACCTTCTAAATTCTACCAAAATTGAGATAACTTCCAGAAACAAACTCGGAATTACATTTTTTGTTATAACGCAAAATTTATTTGAATACTAGCTGTTGTCCGCGACGCCAACTGCATGGAATTAAAAAAAAAACTTAGAAAGTATATAGTACTAATTAATGCTCGCGACTTCGGTTGCGTAGTGTAAAATATATTGCCCATATTACTCCATGAAAACGTAGCTTTTTAATGGTGAAAGAATTTCTAAAATCGGCCCAGTAGTTATTTAGTTATTTCAATACATACAAAAATACACTTTTTATCTTTACAATATTAGTATCAAGTATAAATGTAGAACAGTTTCAAAAATGTTTTTTTTACATAGACGCGAAGTAAATCGCAAGAAACAGTTAGTATATTTTTAAATGACCATATGAAGTTGTAGGAACCACAATTATCTTGTAACATATACTTATATTAATAATAATAATTAAAATGGTAAAGGTATACCTTTAATTCATCGAGGTTCATAGAGCCATACTCGGTGCAGGTACCCTGGCCGTTGATAAGCACCTTGGAGCCGGAGAGCATCACTGTGCCAGTTTCCACATTGGTCATTGTTGAAGGAAACTGGATTGTTGCTGGATCATGATTGGTTACACCCACCTACATATTATTACATCATTATATCTATAAGAATAAAATAAAAATAAAAATAAAGAAGCCTTTATTGAACTAAAACAGTTTAGTACAGTTAGTGGGACTCTGAAAGAACTCTCTCTGAAGACTCTGAAAGTGGGACTCTATAAATAGAAAAAACTACTAAATAGTTTATATTTAAAATGGGAGTCTATGGCTACTATTCCTTATCAAACTAATTAAAAAATATACCAATCGAATGAACCCTTAAATGCATGAATTTTTTTAAATATAAATTGAAGAGTAAGGTAAATTTAACATAGATTAAGGGAAAATAAAAAAAAACGTTTTTTTTTTCAAAATAGTCTTTTTTGTAAAGAAGAAAACATGGATGTATAAATGCATCATCGTGCATTTAGGGGTTAAGAATCTCCTCCTCCTTGTAGTCAGCTAAAAAATTAAAGAGCAAATTTTTATGACCCTTTAGTAAATTAAAACATTGCATTGAAATCATAGTTTACTTATAAAACTCTCGTAAGACATTATTCTACAGGTGATAATGGTCTAAGTCGTGTTATATTTTTTGAATCTGATGTTTATATAAGCTATTGTCTACTGGGGGTATTACCTCTAAGCTGCCACTCCATTTATGCACGAGGCGTTCGATACGTATCTCGAACAGTTCGTCATCATGGAGAGGCCGTGACGTCATCACCACCGCGTCATTATAGTCATCCATTGGTCGAGCACGCTCCGCCGTCCTGCATTTAAATAATAAATACACAAACACAAATACAAACAAATAATGAGGAAGTGGATTTGACGGTGGAGGAGATGCATAGGAAGGGGAAATATCCTCTTTATGTGCGTCTTCTCCTCCGTCTTATAAGGGTAGGCAACGCATCTGCAATTGCGGATGTCTATGGGCAGCGGTCGCTTCGCCATTCTGGCGATTTCAGGTGGCCGCCTGCTCGTTTGCCACCTTGTTATAAAAAAAAAATATAGAATATGCATGTAATATATCAACCGTCTAACAATAAAGTGAATAAACTGAGTATAAGCAAATATTAGTACAAATTTTACTTATTCAGTTTATTCCTAAGTTTAACTTTATACCGCGTTTATTTGTGAAGCACTAACGTATTGAATTTGCATTTGTTTGGAAGTAATTAACTAATGATGTTAATATGGCTATTAAAGTTTTTTTTTTAGTCATTTTATTAGAAATATCGAATTACATTTTAAACAACTCACCTATTGTGATGTGAGAGTCGGACAAGCACACCACACCTATGGTGAAACCTCAAACGATCTATGTTATCTGGAATTACAAACAAAATCTACTTAAAGATTTAAAAAAAAAATCTTAAAGTGGCAGTTAGAGACAGAAATAGTCACAACAATCTTACTAATACTCTAAATGTTTAGATGTTAGAGTTTGTCCAAAACCACTTAACGAATCTCAATGAAATTTCACATAAAGAGGATAGTCTGTAAAGAACACAGGCTACTCACTTTTGTTTTGTGTTTTTATTCTACGCGCACAGCATCGGGAGCGAAAGCTAGTAAGAACTATATACTATTATTACATACTAGCTTTCGCCCGTGACTCTGTCCGCGTGGAATTTAAAAAAAATGAATGTGTTCTTCCAGACTAACCTCTACATCTATACCAAATTTCATCGAAATCAGTTCAGCTGTTTAGGCTATAAACTCAAACAAACAAACATCCATCCATCCATCTAAACTTTTAGTAAGATTAGCTTTCGCCTAAAATCCGTCCGCACGGAATTTAAAAAAAACTTAGTAGCCTATGTATTCTTATGCGTAATCTGCGTCTATCATAGATATCCATTCAGCACTTTAAACTGCAAACTCTAATACACATTCATCGTAACTTTTAAAATATTAATAAATAGCACTAATATATAAAGTTGCTTACAAAATGTACAAGACTCCGTTGAATTGGTGAGATAATCCTCCCTTGGAACGATGGCTTTTGGTGCAACGGATGGCGTATAGTTTACAACTTCCATTAGTGACACCGGCCCATCATGACCTGCTGCTTCATTAGACTATAAGAAAAAATATTCTGTAGATTATTTTCTATTTAAAAAAAAAACTATACTAACAATAAAGTGTAAACACACACTACTTTGTTGCCTAGGATTTCTTTATTAATGAAAACGCCCTAGAATTATGACGCGCTTTAGGCTATATATTTTAAAGCTATTAAACTTAGTGGGTAAATTGAAAAATAATATCAATGTGGGAAAGGGACCATAAACTAGCTGACATCAAGGAAGGTTGGCCATGGCAACGGTAATTGTTATCCAATGTCAAAGGCGTTTGTTGTAGTTTGTGAATTTGAATTTTGACATTTGCAATTAAAATTTTTACAAATTCAAACAATAATATAATGTACATGCGGATGAAACCGCACGGGAACAGATCTAATGTAAAATACTTACAGATTCCTCATTTGCAATCGCAGGTCTAGATGTATCAGGTGATTGTGGTACCAGAGTAATTTGAACGCATTGCCCATACAAATCTATTACCGCATACAACAGTGGTGGCATATCCATTGCAGCCACACCGAGGCACCTTCCATTTATGAAGAATAGCAACTCAGCCTGCAAAAATAAACTTAAATGAACACACATACACAAATATCATACTGATATTTGAAAGTTGGCATTAAATTTAATTCTTCTAATACTGTCAGCACTCCTAAGGTTTGCTTAAGCGTCTACCTAGCCAAGCCCTAGCCAGGGGTAGCGAAAAAATAACAAGCGACACAATATTTCGAAAAACATTAAGAACTTTGGACCGCGATTCCCTCCTCTTGGAATTTAAAAAAAAACAAAAGTGAGTAGCCCATGTGTTCTTCCAGACCATAATCTACCTCTATGCCGTTTAGGCTACAAACTCTCAAACATCCATCCATCCATCTAAATTTTCACATTTATAATATTAGTAAAATAAGGTTTAAGATACAAAAGTGAAGTATTCACTATATTTATTATTCTATAGAATGTTCTCAATAATTTTTATCTATATCCATATTAATATTACAAAAAGGAAAATGTACTTTTGGATTTTTGTACTTATTGAAATAATTCAAAAACTACTCAGCTGACTTCAAAAATTCTTTCACCAATAAAAAGCTATGTTATCAGTTACATTTTAATTACACGCGGACGATGTCGCGAGGAACAGTTAGTCACAAATAAATTGTGAAAACATTAAAATTACTTGATAGCATGTCTGTGTTGATACATAAAGGTTTACCACACCTGACATTGGAGTCATATTTAACAATTATGTACATGAGGAGTGAATATACTTACTCGACTAGTTCTCATGACACCCACACAATCACCTTCTTGCAGTGTGTCAAGCTCGGGGCCATAAGATGGCAAATGTGTCACACCATCCCTAACAACTGAACTGCCGGACAGTATCTAAAAACAAGCATATAAAGATGAACCTAATTTAAACATTTTCATTGGAACCATCGAAGTTTGTGGAAATTATGAATTAAAATTGTAGAACAATAATAACTAATTTTTCATAGTTACAAAAGAAATTTGTTCAATGCCATATAAAAAGTCTAATCAGAGAACATGACAATCCTTTTCATAGATGTATTAACCAAATATAGTATTGGATTGTTCGGATAGTCATTTCATTTTTACCAAATGTTAAAACTGGTTTTAAAAACCCTTGAAAACGTCCTATACATAATTTAGTAATTAATAACTGTACGAAAATTATTTTCAATATTACTGAAACAAACCAAATGACTCTCCGAACAAGCCCATAAGTACATAACTCACCCAAGCAGTATTTCTCAGTTTAGTTGCTGTTGCAGGCAAGTCCATATATTCCGGATTTTGTGTTGTAACACCAATTTCAAGACTTCCATTCCACACATTAACCTAAAAAAAATAAAATCAATAAAAAACATAGCTAAGAATATACACACATCAAGGAGAGATTTATACTAATACTCGTATATGAATAACAATTATCCAGTTAGAACTGGCATGCACCTCTATGGGTTGTAGTTCGTCAACAATCGTAACGGGAGAACCTAAGCAACTAAGGCAAATCTTTCAATTATTTCAACACTATTGAAGTCATTTATCATACTATTGTTATATAGATGTAAGATTGAATCAATGGATGGATGTTTGTTACAAGATATCACTAGAAAATCTGCATAGATAGATGTCAGTTAAAATGGTATGAACTAAACAGTCTATACCATCTTAGCCTATGTGTTTATCATGATATTATGATAAAATGCATGGGCTACTAATTTTGAATACACAAAGTCGCAGGCAAAAGGAAGTTTGAGAGTAGCCAGAGTAGTAGAGAAGGTAAAGAGTAAAAGGTTAACATAGTATGGACAAGTAATGAGGAGGGATGAATTGTATGTTACAAGGAGAACATTAGTTATGAGTGTGGAAGGGTATATCGGTAGACAAAGATAGAGAAGAATGGATTGCGTTAAAGGTGACATGATCAATAAGGGAGTGATGACTGAGATAATTAGATAGAGAAGAATGGATTGCGTTAAAGGTGACATGATCAATAAGGGAGTGATGACTGATAGATTTATCTGGAGTACAAAAACCTGTTGTGCCAACCCTACTGGAATAGGATAAGGAGAAAGAAGATGAAAGTCGCAGGCAAAAGCTAATTTCTCCATAAACAAAGAAGCACTTCTAATAAAAATAATGACTATCCATAAATATTTAGACAAACTATGGTTTCATAAATATGCAACTTGAATGTTTTCAAGTTATACCTGGAGATAGTTAAGTGTAAATGATCAAAGGTCACAGTTCACCCAACACCATCAATAGCCAATTACATTATGCACTTACACAGATATTGATGTAAATACATTAAATGCATATTCTATACATAAATGCAGGCATAGGTAGACAACCTTACTGCAAATCTCTTACAAGTAATTCTGCAAATGCTACTTCCATGAATAAAGACATATTCCTGTCTAAACTTATATATAACTTCAAAAGTAAATAAATACAACAATAAATCCATATGAGTATTTTAGTTAATAATGTTATATATGTTCCATTAAAATTTATGATTAGCTTATAGATTGGCCCTTATTCGACGGAGTTTTTTGTAGCAAAAAATATCATTTCTTTAGTAGTCACATTTTTGTGCAGTATTTTTTTTAATAGTTGTTCGTCACAGTGGAAACTATCGCATAAAGGGTTAAGGCACTTACCTTTCGATCGATGCAAACCTCGAACATGACATCGTCTTTCAGAGGCTGGTCGCTTAGGACCAGGCCATGATTAAACTCGACAAAGTTCCTAACTGCCGTAAAATTATTGTGCAGAAGGGTGACCCTGTCTCCGCATCTCCTATGGAAGCGCATCTCGACCTTCCCTCTAATATTTTCTTATTATATTCCAATTGTTATTTCATTAATTATATATATTTTAATTCTCTAACTCCGTGACAGTATAATGACTTCATAATGTCGACCTTAATATTAAATCGCCAAGGAGAATTAAATTAGTTTAAAATAAATGTACATAAAATATATATCGCCGGTAATTATTTTTTAAATTTTAACCCCACTCTCCTCTATTGCTCATGTATTGACTAATACCCCAGATTATATCCTTTTTGAATGACAGATAAACTATTAATAACTTGTTGAGTTTTTCCTGCTTATTTTTTATCAATAATTAAATCATGGAAGACTTTTAAAATTACTATTTATATGCTAGTTTTTATTAAACACCCTGGAACAGTCCAATAACAAGATGTTGGACGGCAAGAAATCGAAGATGTTCTAGGTAATGGCAATGTCATTTATCCACTGTCATTGATTGTGCGCTGTGGAAGTGGTGTCGGAGTGTATCTAAATTGTAATTTTCTTTATAAAAATAATTATAATTCACTATTGGTTTAAAGAGCCTGATAATTATAAAAGTGTTAATCTAATACTGTTCATGGTGTATTTTAAATGATAGGAAATGATCTCATTTACGTTATTTCGAAGATAGTTGTTTCATACTCTAGTACAGAGGTCCTCAAACATATTCCGTTTAACGCCCACTTAAAAATCAATAATCTGGTAGCGCCTCCATTTTACTTTTCACCTTGTAAACCTCAGTAATATCTGTCTTGCCTGGAGATCATTCAAACCTTCTAATTCTAAACGAGATTCTTCTTACTACAGAAAGCAATATTATTGCAACTTTACAATATTAAGGGTATGTTTTGTTCAAAATTATCTTAAATCGACCACGCCCAAAAATTTTTTCTGAGCCCCTTACTGCCCTCTAAACTTACAGTGCCCACAAGAGGGTTTTATTGTCCACTTTGGGAAATACTATTTTAGTACTACCTATCATAATTACTAACAACTAGCTCTTGTCCCTACGTAGATTCGGCGCAGTATGTACTGCTTTTCCATACATCTATTAGATTTTGTATCTGAATACACTTCAATTAAGAATATCAAGCAATCCATATATATTTTCTTTTGAGTTCCCCTACCTTTGTAGCCATCTACATTCAATCTTAGACTTTTTTGTTGTATGATCATCATCTCTTTGCATTATATGCCCATACCATGTTAAGCTTTTGCTTCTCAATTTCTCCATCACTGGCGCTACTCACAAACTACCTTTTATATACACATTCGGAACTTTTTCCCCGACTTGACTTTGTGGCCCAACATACAGATTCATACAATAAGATAGGTCTTACAATAGACCTCTAGTTCTGCCCCTTAAGCTTAAGTAGCATTTTTAGATCACGAGTCAATCCAGTAATCATATTGTATTGAAATGTGTTGAATGAATCTCACCGGCATTTTTTTGGATATTCACATCTTGACGAGTAAACTAAAGTGTTAAAAATCAGAGTAGGTTGGTAGTGGCACACTATTTAAGATGACTGCAGAAAATCTGGTAGGATCGGTCCAAATTGTTTCCGAGATACTTCACTCTCCACTCTTATTCTCCCATTCACCCTTTTTTCAGAAGCTATAGATTTTTCAGATCTATACATCTCCTTACTTTTACTAAACTAAAACACCACTGGTCTGCGATTACCCCTTCCTGTAACAACTTGTTGAAAAATAAGCAGCCACGCCCATTTGTCAGACTTTAGTAGCTATACGCTTTTCCATTTGTTATACCTTACAGTGTTTTCTTTTTCTTCTCTTCTAAATGAATTACATCTACAAAAATCTTCAAAAATAAAGTAAATGAGATCATTTTCCTATTGTAAAGTTTAACCCTGTAGACTGATTTTTTATTCTCTTTCTCTCTAGTGAAATCATCAGCAATGGTGGCCATCATACTTATAAATATGAAAATAGTGAAGAACTAATTTCAGGCTTCAATTTTAGCATTGACGCCTTAACAGGTATGTACAATTTAGTATCAAGGTAGCCTGCTGCTTGTATTTGCCCAGTACAATACCACAACCATAGAAAAATGGAAGAAATTCCGCATGTCTTTTCATGAGTGCATATGCTGTGCTGTTCAAAATTGTATACTTTGCAGTCTTTTCCTTTTTAAAAAAAAATAACTTGACAAAGAGGAAGCAGCCATGATTACCACATTAGGGATGCATAAGAGGAAATGGATTTAACAGGGAAGGGGTAATTTATCCTTTCCTTGTATTAAAAGGTATTATGGGGAAGATAGTTAAAATTTGGCCACCGGGATGCACACTTATTGTACAAAACATTTAATGATTTTCATGTCGCAGCTGTCTTCTGTATGGTCATGGTATTAGTCCGGGCAGGCTGCGCTATTTGGTATAAGATGTTATAGTGTGATCTGTCACTGTTAATAAATAATAATTAGGAGGGTATGGGAAATGGGGGAAGGGATGTAAAAGTAAGAAATATCCTTAGTTTTTTTATAAGTGAAGGGAGCAAACAAAATGCGGAAACACCAAGGTGATCATCAATACCCTCAGACATCGGCAATACTAGAGGAACTGCGAATGTGTTGCCAATTCAAAAGAAAAGATACTATTATAGGCTTGAGAAAAAAAAACAACATTGAGATGTATGATTTTGTTTTGTTATTTAATTTATAATTATTTATTTCTGTTTTCTCTCCAACATGTAACTTTGAGTGAAGTGTTGAATCTTCTCACAAGAAGGAAGTGATTTAAAAAAGTTTTTAAATAGTGTTTTAAGTAGCACAGACGGTAAATAATACTGGAACATACAATAAGTCTGTACAGTACAAATTTTCAAATTTGTATGGTATGGTCCGTATTTCAGAAGATTTTATTATTTTAAGTTTTCACAGACTTCATAAATGAAGGAGGAAGTTCTCAATTCATCAGTATGTATTTTTTTTATTATTTCATATCTCTGCTCCTGGTTGCTCCGTTTTATGATGTTTTTTATTTGTTTTAGTTTTAAGTTTATTTATGTTAGATTATTTTTTTTAAAATTTTAAGCTCTTATGGAAACATTGGTTAAATGCATTGTTTTTAAGCAATAATTTTGTACTACATTATTAAGAGTAATAGTTTATTGACAGAGCGTAAGCAACAGTTTGTTAAAGGAGAGAGTTCATATGACGAACATAGGACGCACCATCGCCTAAGCTGATACATTGTGTGACATTAAATAATTTGTTACCGTTTCGCAGGCTGGCAAGCGGCCCTTTATCATCACACTTAAGCATCTATCTAAACTCCCAACAAGTATTACAAATTCAATAGGATAGGGTAACCATGTCCGTGTTTTGGGAGTTATGCATGGCGGAGAGCCTTTTGGAGAAGCCAAAAGGCCCGAAACCCTGCGCCGTGGTAAAGCCGAACTTTTTTAGAGGTTACTCAAACGGGGACTCTTTTGAGGTTGAACTAAGTGAACCCTCGACATCCAATAGGAGCTCCATAGAGGCGCCTTCGACCTCCAGTGCGGCGGCGAACCCCGCGGACTTTAGATTCGAAGACGACCCACCGCTGGATCGACGCATACGTATAATAATTCCAGCTCGAACAACCGATAATAATTCTACGAGCAGACGTATTAAAGACTATATACGTCTAACTATCAACCAGTGCATTTCCGAAGAACAGTTAGTATCACCTCCCGATGACGTGTTATATGTCTTAAAAAGAAAAATGGATGTTAAAGGTCATATAAACGCGTTTTATAGCCGCCTCCGCAAAATGGGATACTTTTGGTATCTTACGAAATCCTACCCAATCAAAAGGATTCTCTTGGAGAGCTCTACATTAAGACTCTATCGCGCAATATATTTACAAACAATAAAGCAATACCGCGCTGAAAAACGGGACATTATATTTTTGAGTAAATATTTTGACTATTACACACAACGGGGCAATACTACTTATAAAACTTTTACACTGAACGTCAACTCAAGCACTGGGCTTGCTCCGCATTCTATTAACTTATTCGAAATGGAGTACTCACATGAACATTCAGAAACTGATCTGTTTCTGACATTTAATAATTGGGTTTGTGATAAGGTCCTTCCGTTCATTCCGGCGAATGCAGTGATCGTATTCGTAAACTTACCATTCCAAAACATATTATTAAATCCTCCCCCCGAGGCAGACGCCACTAAAATAGAATTATGCAACTGGCTCGACAATAACAACGTGCCGTTCAATTCGAACATGTCCAAACCTGAACTGTATAAGTTGATCGTGGAGTGCCACGAGAGGGTGAAGAAATTTTCGGTCGACGAATTATTTAAGAGGGGATTCAAAGGTCACCCTGTACTGCGCTGCCCACCGCAGCATTATGATCTTACAATGACGCATCTATTTTGGTCTCAAGCATTCTACAAGCTTACACCACAACCACGCGTCTCTAGAGCGGCTGCATTGCATAACCTGATTCAGGACCATCTTAGTGGCATGACAGTGAATAAATTGACTCGCATGCAGAGTCAGTTAATTGAAAACGAAAAGGAATACGAAAAATGCGATAACTCTTTTGACGTCTTGACAGATTACTATGGATTGGACTGCGATCACCATGATGATCGCGACGATGTGGAGAATTTTAACGTGGACACGCGCAATCTCTTCTTTGATGCGCAATAAATTAAGAAAATGTATAGATAAGTAATAAACAAGTTTAATAATAACTTGGCCATTGGCCTTTTATCGTCTTTAAGTAAGTCTTGTAGCAGAATCATTGTAATTTAATGAACTTCAATGAAATGTTAATATTAGACAGTGGGCCTTTTTTCTTGTTTAAGCGAGTCT
>NW_013525080.1:444375-465976 GCF_000836215.1 Papilio polytes | reverse complement strand
TTTCTCGCGGTAGAATCATTGTAATTTAATGAACTTCAATGAAATGTTAATATTAGACAGTGGGCCTTTTTTCTTTTTAAAGCGAGTCTTTCTCGCGGTAGAATCATTGTAATTTAATGAACTTCAATGAAATGTTAATATTAGAAAGTGGGCCTTTTTTCTAGTTTAAGTCTTTCTTGTGATATTATTATTATTATACTTTAATTGACTTCAAAGCAATGTTAATATTAGTTCGTTGGCATTTTTTTCTTGTTTAAATGAGTCTTTCTCGTAATAATTTTACTTTAATTATTACTAATAATTTACTTTGTTAATAATTTTACGTTATATCTAAGAAATTCAAAGGAATGTTAATGTTATATATTGTATAAACTTATATTAATCAACACTTATTATCTTGTAAAGGTAACATACTTACATAGTTCATAAAATAAAATTTCTTCGCAAAAAGTTGTTTTTATGTCTTTATACCTATCTATACTATCGTCTGCAAGTTTGTCAAAACAATTGATTTTAAATTAGGTTAAAATCTTTATAAGGTTTTTTTGTACAGCGTGGTTTTACTGAATAACGAACTAAACTGAAGATACGCATGACAATTCATTTTGGCTGTAACTAATTATCAACAATGCATGAAAAATATCATTATCTTGGTTAATGCAGTCCTCATAATGTACGCAAACCAATATGTACTGACTACTTTATTTATTGCCATGATTACAATGGTAAATTTTGAAGTTTTACTCTGAATCTACTTTTATGCATATTCCATTTTTTAATAATATTGCATTTTGTTTCCAGAAATATCTACTAACAGAGGTAATTAGTCTTTATGTCAATGCTATCGTTAGCTGTTGTAAAGCTAATTTTCAAGTCTATTAGATTATTTAGATGAAGTCAAAAACTCGATTGGTATAAATTCGGTTTTTATTGTACAATCGAACAGCATTTAAAATTAAAAATACAAAAAGGAACTACAGTTTTGCTGACACTCCAAATACCACCGTGGCACTTTGTATATTGAATATAGCATTTTATATTGAATTTATATTTTATGCTTACATGGGCAGGATGTTAAAGAGGACTGCTTTGCTGAGGTTAGAAATATTTTTTATAAAAGTTCTATGTTCAAATTGTAGGCCGTTTATAAAAACTATAACCGTAATTTCAGTGCACCGGAAGTGCTTGTGTGGCTAATGTAAGGTATTAATGTAATTTATGGTTTCTTTTTTAAAAATTCTATAATGAATTAGTTTTCGCCCGCGGTTCCGTCCGCATAGTATAAAAAAAACAAAACCAAGTAGACTATATGTTCTTTCAGACTATCCTCTGCATCTATGCCAAATTTCATTAAGATCCGTTCAGCAGTTTAGGCTACAAACTAACAAACATCTATCTAAACTTTCACATTTATAATATGAGTATGATTTGACACACAGCCGAGATTGTACACTATACTTTACTAGGAGTGCGTGTGAGAACCGCCATATAAACTGCGGTCCGCATTACGATACTAACTACATTATAAGCCATGCTGTGTGAAGTAGAGCTTCGATTCCTACTACCTTTGGCTGGTATGTGTAGGACTAACTTTAAATTATGATCGACAGTGCACTGGAAATAATATTCGCACTAAAGTGAGTAGAACAAAAATTATATTTTCACTCCATTATTACGATAGCAAATTACCAGCCAAAATTACTACATATTGTAAATTATTGAAGGCATCGGGTTTTGAAGCTGTAGCATGGGTAAGTTTGAATATATTATAAAAGAAAAAAAAATACTAAATTTACACCAAAACTAATTATGGTGACTCAATCCTAGATAGAACGTGTTATCTTTTAGTTTTGGATAGGAAGACAGTTAATTATACTGTAAGTGAATGATAACTGAAGGTTATAAAAGAAATTTTTAAAAACTCAAATTTTAATTTTTAATCAAGGCATACTAAATTTTTGCTTTATTTTTATTATTTTTACAGTCATCTGGTCATGTTTCTGTATCACAGGTATTGTCTTAAACTCGTTGAATTTCTGTGTCAGGTAAATCTTTCATAGACACGAAAAACGAAGGCAACCCACTCTTGTTAGCAGCTACGCCCTGCAGTATTGATCCGAAACTAAAAATAAATGTATCGCTTTGCTTCTTCGATAGAATATTATAGCTAAATTCTTGTATATTGCGTTTTATGATATAGTCCAAATAGGAAGTAGACTAGATTTTATACAATAATTTTTTGTTAATTTTCAGTGTTTTGGAATATTTTGTAAGTCGGGGGTAAGAATAATATTTATCTTATTAAAATTATCTGGATTAAAAATTGTGTTCAAACTGGATAATAGATTATCCTATCTTCGTAATTCATATTGATGTAGAACATTATATTTCATACTGAATATTATGCGAAATACGAAAGTTTGGATGGACGGATGTTTGCTAATCCGTATCTCCAAAACGGCTTACCGGGATCACGTAGAAATTCGGCATAGATGTAGAACATACCCTGGAAGAAAACATAGGCTAGTTACTAAGGTATTTTTTAATTTCGCGCGGTCGCTATCACGGGGATATATTATCTTTCAATTCGGATAGTAATGTCATTTTTTTTCAGTGCGATGGTGAGGAACCTTGTACTTCGTCGGTAAATAATTTAAAATATGTAATTCAAACTCGATACAATATGTATGGGTATCTATGCTTTTAATCAATGTTAATATATTTAACCGTTTAACAGTGCTTTGGACAAATATGCAGAAATGCTGTAAGAATGAGTTTTCATCAATTTATTTGTTGTCAGGAGAATTGAATGTACATTAAAATTGGCTTAACAGTATAAAAATTGGACGAATAGTTTATTGGAAGATATCGTAAGCTTAACTAAAAAAATCTGTTCTCAAACTATTGGGCTTAAAAAATTGAAATCTTACATAGATATTTCTGTTACTACGTAGACTAAGTAAATACCTACTAAGAAAGGTGTAGGTGTTTTAGGCTTCATTAAAATTTATCCTGTAAAGGTCGAGAAAAGGGGCAAACGTAAGTTTTGAACTTTTAAACTCCACACAGACTAGGTCGCGGGCAACAGCTAGTCTCCTATAAGTCCCTTTTTCTCTTCTCACATACATTCCTTTTTTCCAAAGTTATTTATTTTTCGTGGGTATTGTAAGCGCTTGGATTTATTTACAGTGTTATGGTCGTAAATGCGTATCAAATGTAAGTATACAAGTCAACTATCTAGACATAACTAATAAATAAATCACAAACACACTTTGATTTTCCAATATAGGCATGCGTATATCGGAAATAACGAAATAACAATCGCGTAATTTCAGTTACACAGTTCTTTAATCTTCAGTAAAATATGCACAACATTATCTAACTGGATTGCAAATATGTTCATAGATTAACCAATACTCTATCCGTGCACACAACCAAAGCTCATCACTTGCTTATTTAATGTCAACCGCTATATGTCATTTGATCGCCGCCATGACATCTAAGCCATTCGGGGTTGCCCGTTCAAAAAGTCGAAACAGTTTCAAATGTCGCCAGCACTCAAAATTGTTATTTGATAGTAACTTTAATCGTTTAAAAACAGATTCAGTTTGCGCTGTTATATATTTATCACAAACTGTTAGTTTGAAAGGTAGACTTTGGCAGTATATCGTCATCTTCAACCGTGTCCCCTAGACCTAACATCTTTGGCACAAGTACATAATATACTGTTTTTTTTTATTGGGCGGCTTTACGCCGCCCCGTCGTTCTCCCCCTGGCGTGGTGAATCCAAGGACTTTGTTCACTTTATTCATAATATACTGTTGTATAAAGTATGATTTATTCGTAGTGCACGGGAGAAGGCTGTGAAACATTAGTAAGTACATTTACAATATGCCAGATTAGATCTAAATTGATTTCCGGTAAATCTGCTGCTATACTCAAAGATTTTACCTAACATATGACAATACTTCCAGTGTCGAGGACCAGAATGCATTTCAACGGTAAACCTTTATTTTAGAAGGTTGTTCTTTAAGAGGCAAATTCACTCATATATTATTAATGCGTGAAGTGTAGGTTATAAAAGCTTCGTATAGTTTCATTTCTATTAATCGCCAGATATTAACTACCACTCCATTTAGTTTTTTTTTCTATATATCATAATGTGACAAGCAAGCAAGTGACCGTCTGAATTCGTCGAAATAGCGGAGCAACTTTTGACCATAGACATCCGCAATTCGCAATTGCTGATGCGTTGTCGACTGTTAATTGACGTAGAATGAGACGCACAGAAAGAGGGCATTTCTCCTTCTATTGTGCGCCCTCCGTCAAATCGACTTCCTTTCTAAGAATCCTTTCCGTATAAGGAAAATGGGACTAAAATTATAACTCCGGTACCCTACATCAGACGAAATTCCTACCATTTCACGCCTGTCTTCTATTGTGGTATTGCATCAATCCGGCCAATTCGTACAAAAGATTTTATTGCTGGCGTCTACCACTTTTATGTTTAAATATAGATGCATTACTACAGATTACGTCAAAGTAAAATGTTTCAATTTACATGTGTATCCCTTACTGATTATCATAAGTAAAATAGCGTTATATTATTTTAGTGTCACTCAAACAATTGTATTGCATACGTGAGTATTTATATGATTATTAGACTTTTATAAATGATTTTCCTAAGTAACCTTTGGTTGACCCACGCTCTGTTGCCTAGTATTAAAGAAGTTATTTTTCAGTGTAAAGGGCGCAACTGCACTGCAACAGTACGTATTTACAGTCACTTTAACTAGAATAAGCCGGGACCACGGACTTTTATTTGGCTCGGTCCTGTCATACTAAGTACC
The DNA here is from genome assembly GCF_000836215.1 of Papilio polytes. Classification (NCBI taxonomy): domain Eukaryota; kingdom Metazoa; phylum Arthropoda; class Insecta; order Lepidoptera; family Papilionidae; genus Papilio; species Papilio polytes. The sequence continues at coordinate 461,126 of NW_013525080.1, read as the reverse complement.
TGTTCCATCAAATTGTAAATTGTCTGATAACAATCCAACGTCTAAAACATGTGAAGGAAATATCGGATTTTGTTCCCTTATCAGTGACGTCATTATTAATCTATCTGAGCCTCTATCAGCCAGTGGTGGGACAGACCCCGAATAAAGTAATCATTTTTAAATTAATGATAGTGGCATCGGAGTCGCCAGCTCAGTTGACCATCTACAGAGTTGAAAATTATAAAATATATATCTACGAGTACATAATGTTAAAATTCTGGGGTGCCTAGATAACTCCAAAACGACTTATTAGTTATTAATTTAGTAACTGGACAACGTATTAGAATCAAAAAAATAATTAATAGGCCTTCTTAATCGGCCTTTTGTTTTCTTTCAGTGTCTTGGCCACAAATGTACTTCTTTTAGAGACGACTTGCCGATCCATGGAGAACCAGTGACCGATTTAATTGAAACAACAACAATTCCAGTTGTACCATGGTTCTGATAAATTTTCTATTACATAACTTGCCGGCGGTACTCGTATGATGCACGGAACTTGTATAATATAAATAAAATAATTTTTAACTACCACTATCAGATGCCTCATTAACCACTCCCTTGAATATCCTGTCGTGACATCGACACATGACGAAATTAGAAATCGATGAGATGTTCCTTCCTGTTCCTGGTAACTTTCAGAGCGATAAAACTATATTTAAAAATATTTGGCTAGTTCTTAGGTCACAGTCCTTTTGATGGGTATGCAAGTTATAATTATATTTGTGTAAATGTTATAACAAAATAGAAAAGTGTTCGAGTGGTTAACTCTTAGATGATCAAATTATGACATGATGATATTGAAATAAATTAATTAAGTATTGATAAAAAAATCAACATTAAAACGTAGTTCATGGAAATATTTTTATACAATTGTAGTAGAAATCGTAAATGAATCAAACATTGGATGTCGCAAAAATAAAATATTTCCCAAATAATACTGAAATACTACCGAATCATAGATATATGTAAATAGATAGGTAGAAATTACCACTTTTGCTTCGTTCCGTCGTAATCGCTTGTTTTGAATAGGAGTAATAAGAATTACGAAAGTTTAGTGTAGTTATTATTACTTCCATAGTGTATTGTGATGTAAAAGGCGATTTAGTGTTATTAGTTCAAAAACAACTGCAACTAACAGCGCCAAAATAGCGAAAATCAAATAGTCACAAAATCGATTTTAACCTATCCATCTATACAGGTCAGTGATTTGAAATAATTTTGACATTATTGACATTTGATGTCAGCGGCTGTAGAACAAAATTGACAATTGACATTTTCAGTTGGACATTTTGATAACAAAGATAGTCGAGGCCTTGTGAAAAATCAATTATAAACAACGTTAGCATCGAGGGCACAGTTTATTAATATATTTAGTGCCATGATGGGTTCACCAAGATCCTGTGACACTTTTGTGGTTCTGCCACCACTCACAAAAGACAATCTAGTAATCTTCGGGAAAAATTCGGACCGTCCACAGAACGAAGTCCAAGAAGTCATTTATGTAAAAGAACGAGTCCGCGATTCAAAATTAAAGGTAATATGCTTCTTAAACTGTCTTAATTCCACAGATATCACAATTTTCAAACAAGAAAAGCATTAATAGTCGAATACATTTCAAGATTATTATTAGCTCTTTGAATAATGTTATTGATTTATGCACGCTTTAAGTTCCGGCGTACTGCGCGACGTGCGCAGTGCGTTGGAACTTAAATCTACACTTAGGGTCTGCTTAATACCTGATTACATTACTGAGGTTTAACTAAATAAGTTTTTATATTACTGGAAAGATCATTTTCTGTACAATATCAGTTTTAATAAATTACCATTAAATGATACTGCCAATGTTAAACATAACATTAAAACATTTGTACCATATTGAAATATGACAATATTGTTCTTTTTGTTTACAGTGTACTTACATCACAATAGATGAGAGTCCGGAGCCAATTAATAGTATCATACTGAGCAAGCCTGCGTGGATGTGGGGTGCTGAGATGGGTGCAAATGATAAGAATGTAGTCATTGGAAACGAGGCTGTATGGACGAGCAACAATGAAGGTGAAGGTGACGCTCGGCAGAAGAGACTGCTTGGGATGGATCTCGTAAGGTGAGGAAATATACATTTTACTTCAATACTGCATCTGATGAAAAGATGTAACTGAATTCATTGTATGATTCGAAATAAGTGGCCAGTATTGTTATCATACTGTTTATTTCCATTGTTGAGACATTTGTACAGAACAGTGTCAACCTTGTCACTCTACAATCTAAAAAACAGAAACATGTTTCACTACAAGTGTTGAGACAGTGGACATTAACTGTAACATGTTTATAAATATGAGGCTGGCTTATCTAATGAAAATATTTTCAATGTGACAACCTTTGTTATTGTGATTGCAATAGACTAAACAAGTTATTTATAACTGTAGTCAGGATGTATGAGCTATTAAATTATTTATAGATATTAACAAACAAAACAACTTAATCTTTATATTTGCGCTGCAATATTGCCTTTCTTAAGGTATCTTTGGCTATGCACATTTAGCGTACAGGATATATTTTAATTTCTAATAGCGAAATTTCGATTTTTAAAATGTTTGTCAGTCTCTGTTTGTTCTGTATAATCATTGGCATGGCTGTGCTGGTTTTTACCGGTTTTCGATTTGAAGGTAGCTGATGAGTGGAGTCATGGTATAGATAATTTTTTTTATTCCTTGTTGACATCACTGGAGACTGCTGTGGATCGATTTCACAGATTTTGACGGGATAAAGGGAAGGTGGCTGATATATGCGGAAATATTTTAGGCAAGGTTTTTTTATGCTGGCAAAGTCAGGGTGACCTAGAATATGATCAAGGCTGTAATTCAAAAATATGTAGTTTGCATAAAACTTGTTTCATCAGCAAGCAGTACAAAGCGAATTAAGTTATTATTGTACATATTTGCAAGTTGCATTTTTCTTATTTGGTTAATTTTTATAATTTTATCATCAGCGAATTTGGCAAATGTACTTTGGATTGCAAAAAAAATAAGCTTGGATGTTCTCTCTCAGAGAATACTTGTGTCTTAAGAATTTAGTCTTCAACACTTTTATTAAAACTTTATAAACAATTATGTACACTACTAATTTTGACAAATGTTGCGATCATACTAATATTATAACTGCAAAAGTTTGGATTGATGGATGGATGTTTGGTAGAGTTTGTAGCCTAAATTACTGAACGGATCACAATGAAATTTGGCATAGATGTAGAACATGGTCTGGAAGAACACATAGGCTAATTGCTTTTGTTTTTTTTTTTAATTTCACGCGAATGGAGTCACATACAACGGCTGTTAACCAAATATTTACAATAATTCCTTGATATATCTTGCAATGTAGTGAGCCTTTGCTAACATATTTTTTGCAAATCATAACAGACAGTAATGTTTTGTTATGATAATAAATGAAGCGAAAGCTTTGTAGCCATTTCAAGGAAATTGTACTAATAGATGAATGTGTAATTGGACACAGTTAAAGCTATCTTAAATTAAAATTTATATAAAACCCTTAGATTAGACTTTGTTAATAAATGGACTGTACTCTTATACTAAATAAAAAGCCTTGTTAAGATTGGTTGATATATTGATAATGGCCAATAGTTACAAGGTAATAAGGTTATATTTCTGTGCGAAGTCGAAGTGCAACTGCCAGGCAGCGTGAGATCTGGAAGGGCCGCTCCACTCGTCTTCTTTGCTGGCACTTTACTGTCTGGAACAGATTTTATATTACATCCAAATTTAAACTGAAGGAACCGCGGCTCATATGTTAATTTGTCTATGTCTTAGTGTGGACATTTTTATTTTCAGATTGGGACTGGAAAGGGGCAGCACTGCTGAGAGCGCGTTGAATGTAATCACCACTCTTCTAGAGAAACATGGACAAGGTGGGCCATGTTCGGAGTTTGATGATAGTCACTTCTATCACAACTCTTTTCTCATCGCTGATGCCAAGGAGGCCTGGGTGTTGGAGACCAGCGGCAAACTGTGGGCCGCAGAGAAGATCACTTCTGGATATAGGAATATATCTAACGGTCTTACAATAATGACCAAATTTGATAAACATTCGAGGGGATTGTTTGTTAAAGCCGAAGCAACTGGTTTTTGGAATGGAAAAGTGAGTAGTTTTGACTAATTAATAAGAAAAAAGTGATCACTTTGTTACTAGAAATAAGGTTAGAAAACAAATCTGCATATTTTTGAATTAGAGTTTTAATATTAGGGTTGCGAATGGTATAGCAAATTATCAGTTAATTTATTGACTTGCAGGGCGAGTTTGATTTTAAGAAGTGTTTCTCGTCTGGCGGGGATGAGAAGAGACAGAAGGAGGGGGAGAGACTGCTGAAGGAGGGGACGGCGTCGAATAACTTCGGCGTCAAGGAGATGTTCGATGTGCTTCGACACAAGGAGAGTTGCATCTGTCGTGGATGTGACGACACGTTCCCTACACAGGGCAGTCAGGTCAGTATATCGTGACGACGTTGTTTTGATAGATAAATAATTTTGATTCGTTATGTTACTAAAGGTCAAATCAAATCGAATCTTAAACACTTTACTTCATTAGCTCCATTGACAATCTGACAGATAAAATTTTAATGGAATTTGGAATTGTCAATGTTGTTACATATTTTAGAAGAACCATTAGCTCCTTACTTTTGTTTCTATCTAATTTCACACGAACGGAGTGGCGGATGAAAGCTATATTTATGAGTACTATCTATCGGCTGCGATATTGTGTTGTTCCAGACTATCCTCTATATTTATTACAAATTTTATCAAGATCCATACAGCAGTGAGTAGTAGTAGTAGTAGTTTCCGCAACTCCACGGCTAGCGCGTATTTTGCCTGAGGAACAAGACGTGGATTACTCCAGCCAACCTAGCTCTCTGAAGAACCCCAGCAAATCCTTTATGCTTGTGAACTCCAGGAGCGATCTCAGCGAACCGAGATACCTAACCCTGTATACATTCACTGCTGGACAGTGTTGTATGTGTGATGCGATTTCGTCCTCCACCATACATGCTCTGCATAATGGACTGTCTGTGACACCTATGTTGTATATGTTTGTTGAAGTGGCCATGGCCAGTGAGTGCTGTTACAACTGTCCCAAGCATACCATACAGCAGTTTAGAAGATATGTGACTAAAATTCATCCAAACTATCTCATTTATAACATTAGTAAGTAATAAGATATTTGCAGGTGTCAGTGCTGTCCACCAACGGGCTGAGTGTGCACTGGTTCACGGCGACTCCAGATCCCAGCATCTCTTACTTCAAGCCGTTCGTGTTCACGCCCAATGCTCACGTCTCGCCTCACACTGAGAGCCCTAAAGAGGTTAATTTAACATTACATTTTATATATATACCACAGAAATTAAAGAAATATATAGTTTAGAGATAGTGACCAACATTATTTCACTGGTAACTTCTTTTAAAGGTACTATGTTGTCAATATTAGTGCCACTTCATGTCTTTGTATTGACTTGTTATAAAACATTTTACAAATTATAATAAACTCCACTTTTTTCATACAAATTTATAATATATTTGTTGTCACAAAATAAATTCAAAAATCCTTTTATTTAGACCAATAGATAGTGTTAGTAGATAATGTGAAAAATGTCACAAGTGTGGTGTCAACTATGCTTCCACTATATATCTTTGAATCTCTTTCTGGTATACACAGATTGATTTTACGTTTTTGTTTTTTTTTTAAATTGTTTTCATCATATTTCAGCCAAAAAGGGAGCATGAACTCTACAAATTGCACGCCAAACATCACTCCAAAGAGAACGGTGAAATGGTAACAAAGATCCTGCGTGAAATGGAAGGCAGCTGTTTGTCAGAAATAGAGGAGTTCATGAGTAACTACGACCCGGAGAGTTCCTCCTTAGATGAGTTAGATAACTTGATGAAGGACTGCGTTGATACTGAAATTAAACTATATGGGTAAACTTTGAATTCTCTTAAATTTAGGACACTTTTTAATATAACGGACGGTTTACACTGATAAAAACAATCTTTAATATTGAATTTCACAGTAATCTGGAATAAATAATTTTGTACAATCGCAGAAATCAAAGGTGTAACAGAAATGTTTAAATGTTCTTTGCAATGAAATACGACTCTTAAAAATAACCAATTATGTTAAATAAAATAACAATTATTGGTTTAAAAGTGGACCACTGAGCGATCTTTTTTCGTACATATTAAAAAGCATATTGGTTTTGATGTACAAGCGACTGTCACTTAAGATCGCACACCGTTAAATACCCTGATTGTACATAACGGCAGTGTAAACCTACGGTTATATCGCGTCTGAAAGCTTTATGTATCTTAGTGTTTACATAATCTTCATGTTTATCCTACTATGAATATTTTCAATTAGTGGGAATTATTCTCTAGGTTCTGTAGATTTAAGACTTTTGTGCTTTGAATGTTAGATTACTTTAAAGTAACCTTGAGCTTATTGTTTGAAGGCTATGGTGCAGGCTATACGCACTTCAGCTTATACTTAACTAGAAATATGTTTTTGTAGGTAGAAATAAATATATCTATTTCTATCAAATAAATTACATTTTTAATTGTTAATTGACATCTGTTTCTATATGTTAATGTTTTTTGGCCATTTTTTTGTTTCATTTTTATTAATATACAATGATTGACAATTAAATTTAAATTCTCGTTTAAAATCTCTAGATGTAAAGATTACAAAATGATTTTAGACTGATTATATTGTAGTTATATTTTTTTTTTGTAAGTTTTATAAGTATATCGTTTCGTCAGCCAGGATCCTTTACCAAAGTCCTCTGGTAATGGCGTTGGCGTTGGCGTTGACGTTGGCGTTGACGCTGGCGTTGGCGTTTTTGTTGGCGTTTACAAACATCTTATCAAAACTTGGTTTTTGACACAAATTGTTTTTGTATGGATGTAAGTGACCCATAATATACTTCGTAAATTTTTATGCTATGGCAATAAAACTTAAATGGTTTTTAAAATGTAAATTGTTAATACTGAATAATTCGGTATAGAAACTTGACACTTTAATGTAGTTTTTTTTTATGGAGAATGACCATATGGTTTTTGTTTTGTACCAGTAACATACTAGTAACTTGATATTTATTGATTTTCATAATTAAAAAGATTTATTACGTAAAAAAAAGGTTAATTTTCGTATCAAAATTAAATACGTAAATTTCATATAAATACAAAAATCTAATTTGTTGGTATTTTGACTATTTTCTCCCAAATCCGGCCAATTAGAGAATTAGGGTTTTTTGTTATTAGTTGTACACTTAAAACCTTACAAATTGAGTCACATTTTAAAATACAATGTGAAATATGCCAAAGTTTATACTTGAATGGTCAATCTCCTTTATGTTATAGTTAAGAATGTTAGTTGAAATTTGAAAATTGAAAAAGGCAGCTATGACTTATTAATTACAAATCTAGTTTGAAAATATAACTTATTTCAAATTAATTAACTCTCAAACGATAACAAGTTTATAATACGAAGTTTTACTAAACTTTTTACATTTAAACGATCCATACAAATAACATTATCACTTAGTTGATTACTTATTTTATTTACAAAGTAGTTATTGATTTTTTATTATATTTTTTTTTACATAGTATTAAAACGGAGGCCATCACAAAAGGGGCTATACTTGTAATATAATCTAAGTCACTTAGATATATTTTAATTCAGAGAAATGTACATTTTGTTTTTAAAATTTTCGTCCAAAATGAATATTTTTTACCATCCTGTTGTGAGCACATTATGCATCTCTGTCATATCTAAATTCAATCCCTAAAAGCATATCTTGCACAATCCATCCATACTTTATTCGGTCTTACTCCACTTTTATAAGCATTCGATCTTAATATTTCCTTGTTTATGTCATCATTTCAATCTTTGACATATTCATTACTACTGCACTTTCTTTCAAACTGCTAATATATTTACATATATCACAAAGTAAAAACATTTAGTCTATTTCATCTAGTATTGCTTATAATATATCACAAAGTTGTGTAGAAAGACTGTTGTAAGTGTCCATAGACCAACTATCTGAGGTCGCAAGTTACAATAAAACTAAACGAGATAAATGGTTTGAGACAGAGAGATCCGGTTTTTTTTTACAACACGTAAATATATGTAAAGTACATCCAACGAGAAGCGATACTAAAGACCCAGGGGTGCATAACTTTTGGGCATATACCATGACATTATTTATTAATTGTATTATTTTTTAATATGGTTTTAATTAAAACGAGAATAACTTACTAGTTGCTAAATGAAATTGAAAATATAATGATTTTAAAATACTTTATAATTACAGCATTTAACACAAACTTTTGTTAATTATCTTAAAACAGCTGCTCGAATGTTGGCGAATACGATTCATTAGTGTTGGGAGAAAGAGACATTACGACAAATACATAAGATAGAAAGAGATGGATAATGGATTAACACTTCCACAGTCGTTTTTAGTATTAATGATTTTGTATCATTACTAGTTGGATGTACTATACTTATTTTCAAAATTGAAAACCTTTTAGAGTAAACTGTTTGAAAACGAACACTTTTTATTGACGATATATCGCTATTTGTAATGTATAAAATTCTAAAACGTGGCCTAAGAATACTATTGTTTTGCTATAAATTTAAGAGTTTATTCTTTATTGAGCATAGCATTCAAATTATATAATTATAGGTTAGCTGACTTGTACTTATATGTAATATCTTCACATGATACATCACTTTTTTTATTATATTTTTAAAATTAGTAGACTAATGCCACACTATGACTAAGAAAGGGGAATTTAAGTACTCTGTTTACAGTAAGACATTTTCATATTGACATTGCACTTCATTGATTACTTACGCACTAAATAGATTAACTATAATAACAGTACATGTAGTAATATTCAATACTAGTAATTTACTAATAATTAAAAAAAACCCACTTTCTATTTTGTTTTAAATTTTTATTTAAACCCCTTTTAATATTAAGTTTGTAACAAATTATCGTCTATTATTACTGTTTTGTACTATTGGAACATTTAAAACAGGCAACCTTGACCAAACTATCGCACAACCGTTGTGCGATTATCGATTGTTTTGCAGACAATTTAACTGTATAGTTACACAACTATATTATACATCGTGTAGTATGCCCCCCCTCATAGGAATCATAGCGAGACTATACAGTTGTGCGATAGTTCAGTCAAAGGCGAACGTTCTTATAACGGATTTTTCTGTTTCTTTTTAATGTATAACTTTGTGCTTAATTTAGTCAGTAACTTATTTTGAGATACGTAATATGAGGTTTTAAAAGATCAAACCAATTCTTCATAAGATTTGCATATGATTAGAATTGATTTTTAATAAATTTGAACTGTTTTATTTTTATGCGTTCCCGAATGATTTCGGTTTCATAAGAATATGATCATTCGAGAATGCATAATATGGCAAATATAAAAACAATTGATTTTCTAAATATGTCATTTTGTAATTCATTTTAATTATTTCTTTTTATTGTATGTATTTCTCGTTCATTATATTGTAATGTTTTTTATTGTATCCACGCCTGATTTGTTAGCATTATGTTAAATAAATAAAGTTAATTATTATGAGTTGTATTTTATTTCTTATTAAATAGTTTTATGGCCTAAGTTACTCAATAATGTAGCTTAATGCCAAAAGATTTTATTAATCTGTTCAGTATATCTGGAGTCTATTCAATACATGTAAAAGTACAATCTCACACTCTCATTTTCTATGTCTACGCTAATTTTAAGAAAAGGAAAGGTTTGTATTTTTGTATGTATTGAAAAACTCAAAAACTACTGGGCCAATTCAGAAAATGCTTCTACCATAAAAGCTACATTAACACTGAGTAGCACAGGTTACATTTTTTTTAATCCTCGTGGACGAAGTTTCGTGCAATAGGTTGTTAGTAATCGATACTAATGTTATAAAGAGGAAATATTTTATTTTTGTATTTTCGCTATTTTTGTATGTATTGAAATAACTCAAAAACTACTGGGTCGATTTAAAAAATTGGACTAATAGTTTAGTTAAGATAAATTATTTACAATAGATAAGATATCGCGAACAATAAGGGTAACCGAAAAATCAGCTTACAAGCTACCGGGCTTAGAAATTTAGAATCTTGAATCGGTGGATTTCTGTTACTATGTAGATTGTTAAGTTAATTCTTTAGGTACTAGGTTGAAAAAAATGGCGAACGTAAGTTTTGAACTTTCAAATTTCACGCGGATGAAGTCGCGGGCAACAGCTATATTAGTATAGAATAATAAAAACCTGAGCAATGGAGAAACAAAGAGTAATCTAGACTAGATCCATCGTTGGTATAGACTTTAATGTTAAGGCAATAAGACTTATATTTGAATAAATAAAATTGCTAAGTGCTTTAAGTGTTCAATGGCGCAAGATTCTTGGTATAAGAATAAGATGCAAATAATTACTTACATTTATATCTTACTTATATAAATGCGAAAGTTTGGCTGAATGGATGTTTGTTAGAGTTTATATTCTAAACGGGTGAACGGAACTTGATGAAATTTGGTATAGGTGTAAAGCATAGTCTATGGCCTATGGTATAAGAAAACATAGTCTACTTTGTTGTTAATTCCACGCGGACAGTCACGGACGAAAACTAGTACGTTATAAAAGCGTGGGACGAATGAAAAATGAGTAGGGCACTCCTCAGAGATGTTCTCAGAACAAATGTCAGATAATACTGTTTACTAGTATTCTATGAACAGAAATAACATCAATGCATGTCAGCTAAAAATTATCTTACAGAAGCTTAAGAGGATGCTACACGTTACTTTGTCATTGCAAAGTTCATAAACTATGTTCTTAATTGTTTAGGTGTTCGACTAACGCAGGTAGGGGAACAGAATTTTAGAAGAAAATGTGCGTAAGCGGAAATTCATTTATATCTGCAGATAGAGGTATATAATATTTGTACTTATTGTTCCAACCCTCTACATTAAAAAGAAAAGGAAAAACGAACTTTACTAGAAAATTCCCACATTGGCATAGTTGTAGAGAATAGTCTAGAAGATCACATAGGCTGTACTTTTGTTTTTTAATTGCACGGACGGAGTCGCGGTAGAAAGCTAGTTTATCCATAAAAATGCTCCAATGTAAAATCTCCTTTGTTAGATAAAATTGTCTACGCTTAAAAAAATAATCGTAGAGAAGACCCCACCCTCATATCATCCGATGATGTTCTTACATTCCCATTCCATATTGTCATATACGCTTTATTATATGTATTAGTATAGCTTAACAAAAATGTACTATTATTTATTTAAAAAAATGCAATTTTTTTACGTAAGGCGTAACTCTTCTATCATAATAATATTATAAATACCACCTCAAGAAGCTCTCGCTAGACAGTTGGATTAGGGGCCCGATTCAAAAGGCGGTTATTTTAGAAACCGCACGAATAGTGAGGAGGTTCCTGTCTCTACAGCCCTGACCACTGGTTGCTTGAGTTGTCGGATTCCGCAGCCGGTGGACTTCTATTTTTTTATATAATATGTTTTTTATAATATGTTTAAAATAAGAAAATAAAGATGCGATGATTATAAATATGAGAGTTTAGATAGATGGGTATTTGTTACAGTTTCTAGCCCAAACAGTTCAAGTTCTCGATGAAATTTGGTTTAGTTGTAGAAGACAGTCTGGAAGAACACATAGGCTACATACTTTTATTTTAATTTCACGCGGAGTCACAAGTGAAAGCTAGTTAGTAGTATTCCTAGAATAGTTATAGAATTAATACATTATGTACAATTTTTTCTCTTGTTTGTGCTTTCCCAGTAACATATACCTAGATCTGAAAACTCGTTTTGTTTAGTAATACTATGTTTTGTAGTCAAAGAACATACTGTGATAATGTCATTATCAACTTGCCCTTATCCCTTATGGAGGGTCGGCACAGTATGTGCTGCTCTTCCATACATCTCTATCAGCCGTCATATTACATTTCATACTGTGAGAATGTATAAATAAATATTTTGTGTCGTAGTTTCTTTATCTTTAATTTTTTTACATATTGAATACATCTATCCGCTAACGGATCGCATTAGGCGTGGGCAAATCTGACATAAATAGTTTTAACAGATCAGCTCATATACAGATCTAAATCAGCTAGCAGCTCAACGCTATACTCTGTTACTATGGGAGCCGACGACAGACGACGACTTGCCCTTATCCCTTACGGAGAGACGGCACAGTATGTGCTGTTCTTCCGTACGTCTCTATCAGCCGTCATATCTGAATTCACTCCATTCTTAAGCATATCCTCTTTCACACAATCCATCCATACTTTCTACGGCCTTCCTCTACCTCTGTAGCCATCCACATTTAATAACATGTCCATACCAAGCTAACCTTTTGCTTCTCAATTTCTCCACCACTGGCGCTACTTTCAAACTTCCTCTAATGTAAACATTCTTAACTTTATCCATTCTTGTCACACCACACATCCATCTTAACATACGCATCTCAGCCACATGTAATCTCCTTTCATACGTAACTTTGGTGGCCCAACATTCAGATCCATACAATACGACAGTTCTTATGATGGACTTGTAGATCTGTCCCTTAAGCTTAAGAGGCATTCTTGGATCACAAGTAACAGTAACCTTTCGTCGTTTCAAATCATACCACTATGCCAAAACCATTAAAAATATTAAGAGTAGACATGAGAAACAATGTTATATCACCGGTAACTTCTTTTTAAGGTACTATGTTAGTTATCAAGTTTAGGACACCATCTCATATCCTTGCATTGATCTATACTATTATAATAAATCGAAAACACACACTTCTTTGTTGCCTAAGATGTCAGCGATTGCAGCATGTTTTGATTATTTTTTTTTAAATAAAAAGCCCTACACTTACGTCACGCTTTAGGCTATATATTTTCAAGCCATTAAACTTTGGGAGTAAATATTTTGCAATTATTTTTGGGGGTAATAATTTTATGCTGATGAAATCGCACGGGAACAGCTAGTATGTAAACATTTTACAGCTAAGCTCCATCTTTTAGTACAAAACAAACTATACGGTGTCACAAAATAAAACACAAACACTTAGATTTTATTCAATAAAACTGTTGGTAACTAATTTAAGTAAAATTAATTATATTTACATCTCTTTTTGAGGACCTAACAATAGATAGCTTTAGTGGATTATGTGAAAAATGTCTCAATTAAAGTATCAACTATGCTTCCTCTATATTTTTTGTATCTCTTTGCTTAATGACTACAAATTAAGCTGATGAGCGAGTTTCACTGATCTTTTACTAATGTGAACTGATCTGCAGCTCAGTAGTTCCAGTTGAGATATCCCGTGACTTGCATTGCTATTTAAATTGGAGCTTTTGATTTTACTTGCATTTAGTTGCGAGTGCCCAGGCAGTACGTACAAGGTAATCTATTATACATTATTTATTCATATATTTAATACTTTATTTGTTTAATAGCTTTAAGCAGAGTTGCGTGTTCTAAGTTATTTATAATATGGGTAAAAATTAATGGGTAGTTTTTAAAAAAATTTTAGATACTAATACAAAAGAATAAGAACTATTTAAGACAATTTAGTTGATTTCTACTCCTTTAACGATTAATTTAATTATAAAAATCCAATTCAACATATTGTTTATGTAATTAAAAATCTGAAATTGTTTTTGTTTTTCGTTACAGTTTTTCTTTTTTGCTGATTTGATAGAAGATCGTCGCTACTATGGATAATAAGGATACAAGAAAACCGGACGAGGTAATACATAAATATTTTTATTTTTTATATACTACTAGGTGACTAGAGGCTATTTGAGTGTAGTGCCGGAGGCCTAATTTAATTCCCTTTCCCTTTACCACCTTTCTTATAAGAAGAGGATGGGAAGAAGAAGTGGATTTGACGGTGGAGATGCATAGGAAGGGGAAGTATCCTCTTTATGTGCGTCTTCTCCTCCGTCGAATAGGGGTAGGCAACGCATGGTTATTTATGAGCAGCGGTTGCTTCGCTATTTTGGCGGATTCGGGTGGCCGCTTGTTCGTTTGCCACCTTATGTTATAAAAAAATACAAGTAAAAAAGGGCCCTTTCCTATTCATGCGATTCTTCGACAAACTCAATTTTACTTCATCCTTTACTTATTAGTATAGGATGGGAAAGGAAGAGGACTCTGGCAACGTCTCTTCTGTGTGGTCGTGGTATTGCACAACGCCAATTATTAATTTCATATTTATGCCTTTTTCAGAAAAATGACAAAACTAGGTACTACCCTATATTTAACAAAAATGAAAGAGGCTATCCAACCAGTGACAAGAAAGGCGATAATAAAGCAGACAAGAAAGCCGTCGCCAATAAGGAAAACAAGAAATAAAAATTGAACCGTGGTTTACTGTTTCCTCAAAAAAATCTTAATTTTTTTCTTGTAATATTCAATTTTCAATAAAATGTTTGTAATTTAATTGGTTTTTATTTGACATCCTAAAATGTGTAATACAGGATAAGATTCCAATTGACTAAAAATTGATTTTTTTAAACATCTTATTAGATGAAGCCTATAGTAGACTTTCAGTTTTAAATGAAAAGTCGGACTGTTCAGTTGGAACTGCGTAAATCTTTAAATGGTCAGTTAAAATTTGGAAAGTCCGACTCTTCAGTTAAAACTATCAAAACTACGTTTCTGTAGAGGCTTAAGGAAGATTTTTAGATATTTGTAATGTTACTAAAACATGACCTAAGCATATGTCGATCGTTTTGCTAAAGTTTTAAATGTTCATCATATCATATCAGATAAATAAATTACTAATATTATAAATGTGAAAGTTCAGTTAGCGTTTGCAGTCTAAATGGCTGAACGGATGTCCATGAAATTTGGCACAGGATTAGAGCATAGTCTGGAAGAACACATAGGCTACTCTTTATCCCGGGAGTAGTTACGGTTCCCGTGGGATTAATTAATTTAGTTTTTAATGTTTACTCGATTGTTCTGCAATGGTTCAATATATCTTATTGAAATTTGGCACAGATAAAAACAAAGTCTGGAGTACAGATGGGATAAGGTTCATGCCCGAGAATTGTCCGGTTCCCGAGGGCTACATAGCTTTTTGTTATTTATATGGTTCGCATGTTTTCTAATACCACGCGGACGAAGCAGGTGGAAAGGACGTGGGCAACAGCTAGTTTTTTTTTAAATTGTGTATAACATTTAAATATCAAATATTCATATTTACGAAAATTTATTTTTAAACTATAATATACAGAATTATCCGGGAAAGACGTGTGCAATGGAGTACCATAGATTCCTTAGTCGCATTTACCTTACTTACCTCTAACGAAGTTTCCTCGTTTGACCGCTAGATGGCATTGACAGTTTGCAAATTATTTAACATTTATTCAAGTAGTAAAGTCTTTAAGAGTGGGCGGGCACCTTTGACTAAAGTATCGCACAACAGTTGTGCGACTGTTGATTGTTTCGCAGCAAATTCAACTGTTTAGGTGCATATAAAAAATAGAGTAGTCTGCGCACCTACATATAATCTCATAGCAATCAAATCGCAACTAAACATTGCGATAATTTAGTCGAAGGTGTGCGCACGCACTTTAGTTTATAATATGAAAGTTTAAATGGATGGATGTTTGAAGTTATATCATAAAAGTCAACTGATTTCGATAAAATTTGGCACAGTTGTGTTGTTTTTTATTTCTGGTTTGGCAATACTTAGTATAACATATAGAGATATATATATAGAGATTCTCTAACTTGCTTTTGCTCGACCTTTATGTCTGGTGCTGTTTTATTACCTTGTAAATCTACAACTTTATTTCCCACCAATGTATAAACTCAATGTTTCCATGGGTCCTTGGACACCTGCTTAGTAATCACTAACCTAATACCACAACCCTTGTTTAATAATTTAATAAATAGTGGCGCTGTTAAAGTAGGACGCGATTGGGCGATCGCCCAGGGCTGCACAGAAAGGGGCGCCAAAGTCAGCGAATTACTCAATCTTGCATAAGTAAACCTCCCAAGCGAGATAAAGGGGGCGAAGCTTGAGATCGCCCAGGGCACTAAAACCTTTAAAGAAATATTGAAATAATAGACATTTTGCGGAATTTGAATATAGTTTATTATTTTTGACATTTAGATGATGTAGGAAAATAAGCAAAAAGCCCACTACCCAGCGCGGCGTTACGGGCAGGGGCTACGGTAGTCATACATTTCTCACATACAGTCGTAATTAAGTTGAAAAAAAATTAAATTTTTTTAGTTAAATGTAGGTAAAAAGTAATCAATATTTCGTAAAATATCGATTATACATTTAAATTTATGCTCGGTATACATAATAATTCACACGTTTAAGCTTATTTGGGTGTTTTTTATTTAATCTGTTAAGTTGTGAGTTACAGGGTGTTGAGTTTTTAGTTTTTTTTTCGATTAAACATTGTATAATTTTATTTTTCTTTTTTATACATAAAATTAAATTTGAGTGTCTGTTTGTAATATCAAAAGAAAAATTACAGATTTCGGGAATATGATTGCGTCGCATATAACGAAAATCGCATTTAACTTTTATTGTATGCCTGTCTGTCTGTCCGCAAGCCGTGTTTGTTCCGG
>NW_013525080.1:437028-443644 GCF_000836215.1 Papilio polytes | reverse complement strand
CGGCAGCTCGCAATTTCGTCGGAAACTGCGTGACAACTTTAGATGTCGGAGAGGGACGGCTGCGCAGGCCACATCCCTAATCCTACCGAACGCAGTAGACTAAATACGAGCTGCCATTAAAGAATCTTATAACTAAAAAGCTTATACCTTACAAATCTATTTCTACTTTTTTTGTATTTTAAACATTTTTAATTTTTTTTTGTATTTTTAACATTTTTTATTTTTTTTTGTACTTTATATTTTTTTGATTTTTTTGTTGAATAAACATGTGTCTTAACCTATGTTAATAGTGACAATTCCAAGTAAGCTTTAAGTATAGACTCAAGCTCTTGGACAGTAGACCAATAGCAGGATTCGAACCTACGACCACATCGGATGTTCAAACCCGTTAAACTATTGGTGCTACAATCTTAGTCACACTTAAATACTTAACAATAGGCGTGATCTAAGCAAGCTTTTAAGCAGGATATCCATTGACACGACATGAATTACTAAACATTTGTACGACAAAATTACCTTGCCCGGTTTAACGGTATTCGATTTTGTAGCTCTTGTCAAAGACGCTACTGTGAAACCTGAAAGTATAGCATCGCTTTCATTGTCATGAACTAAAGCCATTTAAAATTGAAATTATTATTCGAAGTTAGTTTATTTTTTGTGTTTGTGACAAGAATTTTTTTTAACAAACGAACTTGTAAATTACACTGCGGTTACATTGATAATCGATTATAATATCATAGATTTATCGAATTATGTTAAGTAAAATTATTGACGTTAGTTCCGTAATTTCTCAATATGAAGAGGTGTTTAATTTTGCATCATGCTATACTTTAGTTATATTTTTTCATATCGGGCAAGATACATTTATAGCACTATATTACATTACAATATTACATAAAAGATACGGAATGCCTCAGTAACGTAACATGGAGTGACTGCTGAAAAGAAACGAAGAATAAACAAAATATACCGATAGAAGTTAAAATAATGGAGACAAATGTATGAATCGATTTTCGTATTATAAATATTTAGGTAGATAAATATATGTGTTGAAAACACATTATAGGACAAGACTAAATTTAATTTGACTCGTTCTATACTTTTAAATTTCTTCTTTTAGTTATCTGGCGCCATAGCGTTTCAGCCTTGCGTCACTAATGTACAATGAATGAAAATTAAGATCTTTTAGAGTAGGCCTAAATGTAAAGATATATATTACCCTGAATAATAAAATATTTGACACAGTACAATTGTCTAAAATAATTTTCAGTTCGGAGACTTATTTACGAATACAAAAACTCAGTCGGGGACTCACGAAAATAAGATCAGTTCTTTACATAAATATAAAGGTTTGAAAAATGGTCGGAATGACAGAACTCTTGTTTTTTAAGAGAAACTATGTACAAATAACTTGTTTTACAAGTAAGTAGGAGATAAAAAATAATTTGAATATAAATACAAGCAATCACAAGGTATAGAGGCGGAGAAGACCAAACTTGGATGTAAACACTACATAGTATTTCGATACACGATAGAATCACGATATCTCGAATGTCAAGGGAAAAAACATAGACGAATTGAGAGACCCCTTACTGTATTAATTTCGAAGTTGTGAGATTTTTTTCAAATATGTGTTTATTTTTGTCTATTTAAGGATTTTTACGTAAAATATACCGTAAGATGTAATAAATGTTTAAAAGACGAATGTTTATTTAAAAACGAAATAAAACAATTATTCATAATTTATTTGTTAATGTTATGTTACTAAAAACTGTAGAAAATGAATTATAAAGAAAAATCTCCGTCGGATTCGAAATTGTTATCCATGGCTTGAAGTATTAGTGGGTATAGATCGACAAGGATCTTATGGGACTCGTAAAATTTGTAAACTAATAGTATAATCCCGACTACCTCATCTGTTGACCAATGAGAGTGTAGTTGTTGAAACGGTCAAATTTTACTATTACATAATATTAAATTTTAGAAAATTTTACATTTATTAATATTACTTTTATTTATTAAAAGCAAGACCAGGTTTATGACGACGCTAACATTCGACTTCTTTGTAGATAATCGGTATAGTAATCTAGAATTTCAACCCCCTAAAAGTGATAGAGCCCCCTTTTAATGTTAAACTGCCATAAGGTTCCCTGTTGGACTATAATTCCAAATAAGATATTATGTTTAACGGAAACTAATTTTGAAGTTCTGCTTGTAACTATCAAGTGTAATGTACTGAAATGCCTACACAGAGAAAACATTCAGTTCAAGTTAAATCTAAATAAAACTGAGTATATTCGAGGGTTCAGCGAAAGATAACGGCATTATTTTCGACTTACTGAGGATTTTGACATAGAAAGCTTCGAGTTATAGAGATTCCATTGTATCGTTACAAGAACATCAATGTTTCACATCAATTAACGTAAATGTTTATATACAGAACGAAATCAAACAACGCAATGTATACAATCACATTATTATCACATAGTTAAAGATAAACATTCATTACTATATACTAATTATTTCACAGTTCTTCATGCTACTAAGCCACAACCTTATAAGTCCATCGCAAGTAACACATACCAATAAACACCAATTGAATTCATTCAAAGATTTAATATCCTTGTCAACGCCCGCTCAAGGTCAGAAGCGCGCAGTGCTTGTTACCCCGAACAATGTGTTCGGCGCAGCTGCTCGCACTATAAACCGAGCTGCCGAAATATTTGATTCGACGAATACATAGTACAACATGGTACTACACATTACTGTTTTAATCACTTTATCTTATAATAATCACCTTTTCATAAATTTGTGTACACATTCACAAGTTTAACGCTTTTAAAGTACACACAGTAAAGTTCATAATTCTTACACAGTTCAAGGAGTTTACACAATAAAAGTTCTTACACAATTAAGGGTAAATTAAAAGTACATATATAGTTTTATTATAATAGATACAGTTACATACTGTACATCAAAAGATGAAATTGGTTGCACAATTAATATTTAGTTTTGGCACACAAATAAAAGTTTTTTTTTAAGTACACAAGTACTTAGTGCCCTTACACAATAACCTAAACTGTTAGATATTATAATTTAAAATAACGTGAGATACAGGCCGGTGGCACTGTCGTTAAGTCTGACTTACACTTCCCTTATCAACACTAATCACTATTGATGTTCACAGAGTATTTAATGTGCTCTTCAGTCAATGCTGAAGGTATAAATTAAATTCACTTCCCACTTACATAGGATAATCGTGCATCAGTCACTTAAAAGCTATAATTTAGCATGACGCTATAAGTTTTAACACTACAGTTAACACTAACTTTGAGTTTTCGACACAAATATTATGAGGAAAAAAACATTTGACTGAATTGGATAGGAAATAAACGTCCTTGTGCGTTGATTTTATACTGATATTTTGATTGCAGTACACATTTTGTGGTACTGCAATAGAGATACTAAGGTGCTTAATTTAATCGCTGTTCGGAGCAGCAGGAGGAGCATCATCTTCGTTGACGATAATCTTGTAATACAAACGGTATAAGAACCGTATACGATCGGAATCAGAGAAGTATTCGTTCCTGAAAAACAAAAACAAATAATAACTAAAATTTGCAAATAAGACTATCGATTAAACATAATTTGGTAAAAAAAAAATTAAGCTTACTTGACATCTTTTAAAATTTCTTGAGCTGTATCAGTTTCACCCAGGGCGTGGTGACACATCGCCAACTCCAACATTGCGAACGGTATCAGGAAATGATCCTCTGTTATGTAGTCCTTGAGGCTAAAAAAATACTAAATCAATAATCTTATTCACAGTCAAAGAATTATTCGAAACCAGCTTATAGAGTTTCTGTCGGGTCGCGCCTGAAAGCGAACTTACTTGATGACGTCTTGGAGGAAGGTGAGGGCGTCGAGCGTGTTGCCAATAGCGCTCAAGCAGCAGCCGTACGCGTACATGACGTTGACGATGTTGTTGCCCTCAGATCCATAAGGTATCCAGGTGTCCCTCTCCTCTTCAAATTCTCTGACCACTTCCTTCATCAACTATAAAAAAAATCAAAAATTTATTATTTCATCAACAAATGTAACTTTATTTTAGTATTGTATAGTCAATCCAGGGTGCGACAATCGTCGGTTAGTATTAATAGTCGGAATTCATACCTTCAACAAGAACATTGTTATGCGCGGGTCTCCAGATATCGCCGCCGAGAGGTTCCATAGAAACATCAACTCGAGTGGCGGCATTAACAGACGGAAGCTGTGGATCTTGAAATAATCTACGCCGTCTATCATCGTGCCGTAGCGCGCCAGGCCCCGTCCCGACATCCTCAGACTTAGTAATGGCACGGCTCTAAAAATTTACCATAATATGTCAGGATTCTATATGCAATATATTTTAATTAAAGTTCAGAAATGTTTTTAACTTCAAAGTATCAGAATAAGAGGATTCCTATTTGATAGACTACAGTTATCGTTTAAGCGTTTGTCCGCTTAATTCCGCGAAATTTTGTTCATGGTACAGCAACAAATTGTCGAAGTTAGTGTTTCTGTAAATTACTGAATTATCAATAAGGAATGTATAAAATGTACCCGTTGCTCCACATTATTTCCGAGGCGCAGAAACGAGGCAACTGCGACACTTCTTCGGAGTAGAGAGCAAGATGGCGATGTGTGGCCGCGGCGAGTAACGAGTGCTCACGTAACTGTCTTAGCTGGTGGATGTCTAGCAAGCGCCACTGTCCCTGAACCACCTGTAGTAACAACATTTATTACGATCATAATATAAAATCCGTCCACTGAAAACAAAATCATAAGCACGTATCGACCAAAATCCCATTATCTGTGGGTAACAAAGAATATTCCTATAGGCTCATGGGACTTTGTCAGGAAACCGGTTAAGAGCTTTTCTTAACAAAGTTTATGATTAATCCTTACCTCAAATATCATAGCTCTGAGGCCCAAATCCAAGCGTTCGGCTAGTTCAGGAAGAACATCATAGATAATTTCAATACCCTGTACTATTCCTTTCTCAACTATGATAATTGATTCCTCAGTCTCAAATGTTTTTTCCTCTAATATTCCGTACATTTTTCTGTTGAACAGATAATAGGAATTAATTATGATACACAATATAATGTATATTCTCGTTGGTATGTATTTGGATTCAACGCGATAAGAATCTATATACATCTGCCATCAACATAGGTCTTGGTTCGATTCCCATACAACAAAACGTTTTCGGATGAACTGACTCTCTGACATTGAAGAATTAATAATCTAGGTAAATTTGAAACAAGTTCTATGAACAAATTAAATGACTGATGTCTTAATTGTGTATATCTAGATTAAAACAGCGTTTGACTCGAAGTTTCAAGAAGTTAAAATAGTTATATTTACCTAAAAGTATAATACGACAAATTAAGCTTAAGGGCAGCCCGCAGGAATTCCGGAACTTCTACAGCGTAGTCATAGTCCTGGAAAACCTGCAGGAGCTCCTTCTAGGCGTTGCAAAGCAACAGCTCAATATCCGTGTCTGTCATTTCCTCCACATTCAGCTGCAACAAAACATACAGTTTATTTAAACCAGTGTTGAAACATACACGATAGTAAAATTGTAACATTTTTTTTGTATTGTTTCCGATTCGATTGTATTGTTTTCGGAAGTATCACAGAGTGCCACGTTTGTTTTACTTGGTTTAAATCTAGTAATATTAAACTTTGAACCAAACTCTGTAAGAGAGAATTTGGAAGATAAATTCCTAGGACAGCAATACAAAACAATTTATTTTTTTTTATGTACAAATTGTTATTTTCAAAATTTGTTAGGCTTACCGACTCGATGGTGTACACTGTGGAGTCGAACAGGTACTGGCTTTGGTAAGCGTCGCGGGTGTATTTCATTATAGACATTAGGTCCTCGACGTTGTCTTGGGGCAGGGGCAGCACCGGGTTCTGGTTGTACTGTGACCAGTTCGAGTTGTGGCAGAGTGCAGCACGGTCCCTAAACAAACCACACATTTACACGTCTGCCAAATATGAATGAACGTTGAAGTGAAGACGTTGACCAGCTACTTGTTGACTCATCATTCTGTAATTGATGTTAAAAAAACCTCCTGGATTGCTCCTCCCTTTGCTCCATAGTCGTGATCCGCGTGCTCAAACATAGCCCATTGCGCTATCATATAACTATAAATAATCTACTAAAAATTTTGAACATTGAAATATGCGTAATGACTTACCAGGCGCTCGTGACGACGATTAAATTCTCCAAATCCTTGCGGAAGAATCTTGTGAGCGCTTGGTGGGAGTGGTGCAGAATTTGTTGTGGATCCATATCTTACCTGAAAAAAAATGACTATAAATCTTAACAACAAGTCATATAAATATAAATATGTTCATTGCTCAAATACTGAATTAAAATATATTTATTACAATACAGGTAGTTTGATTTCCAAAGTGTCCTATGTATAAATTGTTGAAACTTTACTAAGACATTGTTATAAACTGATTAAAAATAGTTCTTGAAGGTATAAATATCCAATGAGTCAGCAATATCGAGCTCATCATTGTCGGGCAACAGGGCGCGGCGCGTCGCACGTAGCGG
>NW_013525080.1:420512-435082 GCF_000836215.1 Papilio polytes | reverse complement strand
GTAATAAAATTGGAGTTTTTGTTTGTAATAGCAAAGGAAAAATTCCAGATTTCGGGAAGATGTATTTGCGTTGCTGATAACGAAAATCGCATTTTTTTTGTCTGTCCGTCTGTCTGTCCGCAAGCCGCGTTTGATCGGTTTTTTCGACCGGACTTTCACTGAAGGGTAGCTGACATGGACGGGCATATTATAGGCTACTTTTTTATAAATTTCGCATTATCAAGACCGGACCGCTATCTCTATATATCTTAAGCTTTTTTTTAGTTTTTATCAAATTAAACTTTGGTTGGTGTTTGTTTCTTTGACAACTTGTTGAATAAAATTATTTTTTTCCCCTTTGCGTAGGTTCACTTTTCATTTTCTAAATACGAGAGATATCTTTCGTGTCTTCAATACTCTGATACATAAACCATTTCGAAGCTATTCTTTAAGATTTCTTCCCCCACCCATTTTCCGTCCCCTAAGGATTATTTAAATTCACTACTTTACATAAATCACGTAGAACTGACGAGCGGAGTGTAGTTGTTGATTCCAAAGTTAGATCATTGCCACGGCAACTTTTGTCCTTCATTTTAGACGTACATATGTCAGATGGAATAAAATAATGACTGGTTAATATTAGTAACAAAGACCTTCAATTTATAGTGAAAACTGCACAACACTATTTAACTGGATTGCAGAGATTTACAGAGATTAACCAATGCACAATCAAAACGCATCACTCGACCATCTAATGACAACTGCCGTCATTTGACCGCCGCCATGACACCTACGAAACTATACTGAGTTGTCCGCTCAAAAACTCAAATTACAATACCAATTCAAAACAATTGCAAACGTTGCCGGCAAACAAAATTATCATTTTATAATAACTTTAAAAAATCAGCAATTATTCCGCGTCCGCGTGTAAAAGTTTCGTATTTTGCGAACACCTGTGTTTTTTATTTTTCTGAGACAAAGGGGTTTATGATTATAATTTAAAACGATACACCTTTTTGTTTAAAGAGGGAAACTGTTTTAAGCGACAGAACAGTTGCTCTTTCTATTGAACGATAAGGTACGCCCCCGAGACCGTCAACTGCACTTGCACCTCCCAATTCTTAAAGTGCATCCATTACTCCTCCTCAAAGGGTGGGGTTATTTTCCCATTAGCATTACGAGCGCCATTTTGGTATTACAAATGTTAGAAAAATGTAAATCAGTAAGAACGGGTGCACGCCTTTGATTGTCGATTGTTTCGAAACCAATTCAACTGTTTAGTCGCACAACTCAAAATCGAATATCAAGGTCTTACGTAGGTCATATCAAAGCGAAACAAAACAAAGCGCGATAGTTTATTTTCAGGCGTGCGCACGCTCTTAATTCGTTTTTATTGACAACAAATCACAATTAAATAATTCACATGTATATTGTTTTTATTCACCCACATGCAAGTAATTCGCTAATAAGCAAAGCTTCTCGAGAAAACCTACCAACTTAGTTATTTTACACTTTAGGTAAATATAAGCGCTCAGCCACCTTAAGCCCCTGTTATATTTCGTTCCAATCAAACAAATAAATTATAACGTATAAACTCGAATTTTAACTCATGTTACTTTTTAGTATAAAATAGATTGCAACAAGTTTAACTAAAAAAAGTTGCAGATTGTCTATGGTGTAAATAATTCTGGTTGGATTGGGGCGGAAATATAAAAAAAAGCTAGTCTAATAAAAATACAGTCATTTGCGTATACACATGCGTATTCTATAGGAATGTGCAGAATAATTAAGGACGATATATGAAAGGTTTCAGAGTTTCAGGTAAACGTAACCATAAGCAAGGGCTAAGTCCAAATATAGTTAACTGCTCAGAAAACGCCCAAATATTAATTATACGTTTAGAAATTATTAACTGGATTTTTTTATAAGACTATTGTGTGAAACTAGCTTTAGTCGACGACTTCCTCTGCGCTGATTTAAAGGGTAAAAAGTACCCATATGTTATTAGAGTTTTTAAAATTTCAACGAAATTTGTTGCAGTTGAGGATTATCTAGTATTTACAAGATAACCGTACATAATTCCAGTAATAAATGTGGTTTTTGTGTTCTTCCAGACTGTGTTTTACATATAATTACATTATGTTAAAATTTATATAGATCTGTTTCGTCGTTCTGGAGATACCTGGTAATAACTTTCGCATCACTACATAAAATAATACAAAATCGCTTCCTGCTGTCTGTCTGTCCTTATAGTTAGGGATACAACACTTCCCTAATCTGATTTCCTGTTAAAACCTACATTACGTGAAAGAGAACAGTTACAATACTGCATCAAATTCCGTTGCTTATATTTAAAGATCGAAGTCTTCTTAATAGGCTAAGATCCAAAGCGTTTTTCCTTCCATAATCAGATTTCCTGTTAGAACCTGCAATACGTAATAATTGGGGAAGGAAAAACGCTTTGGATCTTAGCCTATTATGTAGACTTGGATGTTTAAACATACGTAACGGATTTTGATGTAGTTTTTAATTATCTAGATTGATCCAAGAGAAATGTTTACATGTATAACATAACAGACATTCTGTAGTATGTTTAGTATAGTCTCGCGCGAAGCCGGGACGGGTAGCTAGTTAACATTATTAGTACAATTTAGTAACCATTACCGTCATTATCGAAGATATTTGTGGTGTACTTACAGAAAAAGGCAACGCTCAACATCTTCAAATTTGCAAATGGCGTCGTCACAACAATATATTGCCAACACAACGGAATAAATACTTCGGACACTCAAAGCTCTGTTCAGTACATGACGATATTTAGGAAAATATACTACAGTAAGATAAGCGATGCAATGTTATTATTTAAATAATATAACATTCGTGTAATACAAAAAAAAAACTGAAAAGGTACATTGAAAGGATTACTAGTACACAAAGCACACATAAACGAGACAATTTTCGTAGACACAACATATATAGTTGGTGGATGTCTTACTGAACTCAGCTTGCAACATTCTATTGTAGTTCTTACACACACATTTCTAATGGAAGTTTCATTTATGATTTTAAAACGTATTAAAATGTAAATTTCATATAATTTTGAGCAAATAGAACACGTCTAGGTGATACTGGTGGAAGGTATAAACTCTGAAAAGGGTGGGGTTCTTTATTGATTTATTGAAGTAACGCATGCGCTGTAACATCCCTCACTACACCCCCGCTATCCCGGCCGCCTATCAACATAGCTCGATATAGGCGGTTGCTAGGCCACACCCTATTACATAAAAAAAAAAACGAAAAAATATGGCAATTTTCTACAATCTATCCGAGGTTTTAACTTCCTTAGCATATTCAGATATGGAATAGTAACATAAAAATATATTATTTATGATATACAAATTTTATTTGCGTTCTGATGTACTATGTCTAAAAAAATGCATTGGTGTGAACTAAAGCAATGCCGGATAGTTTTTTATTTGATAAAAAAAACATTATGTGATCGTATACATTCTATTACGTAACCAAATGAGAAATTTACAAAGCAATTTATGTAACTTACCTCAATCGGTGATTTCAAGTAATAGTTGGTTTCTCGAAATTTCCAAATTCAAATTCGAAGGGTAAGTTCCGTCCCGCAGTCAGCACTGAACCTGAAAGTTGCCAATAAACATGACTATGTACATTTGATTTTATAAACAATACTCAATATCATATATAATGTTATGCATTTAACGAAAAAAGTATAAATCACTTACAATAGTAAATGGAGGCCACAAGAAATGTTTTATTCAGCCGGCATTTATTGTTCCACAGTCCTGCAAGCTCGGAGCTCGATTCTCGAATGTACGAGTGTTCCCAGCTCACAAGATTATTTCAACATTGTCTATGCTTCTCAGAGTTGGTCGCAATTATTTTTAAATCGTCCTAAATAATAATTCACATGTTTTGTTAATTTCAAATATTAAGATAATATTGCAAATAAGTCAGTAATCGCGTAATTATTAAAAATTGGCACTAAGTTATTGGATTTCGCGTTTCTCTTAATGTATCACAGATGTACACAAATCATAGAGTGGTTATATTCAAAATTTTTAATCTTTATTTTTATTTCATATTGTTAAAACGTGTGTGACGTTTTTATTATATCTGGTTTTCTAAGATATGGAGTAGGAATATTGTTTTTAGCAATGGAGAGTAACGGACAAATACAAAGACAGTTTGAAGGCGTCTTAAATACACGCTTAAACTCTACATTCCATTAAAATTAATTATCAAATTTTATTCTAGGTTTCTAAAGTTTTTATTTCATCTTTACTTAGTGATACATTATTTTTAGGTTGACGTAAGTTTCAACCGAGTAATAGTCAAGTTGCATAGCTGGAAACGCTATTTCGTGAAATTGACGAACCAAAAACACTAACGAATGGTTAAACGCACTTGGGAAACCGGCCATTAGTGCTTAAAATTTGTTTCAGTATACGGCAGCTCGTCTTATTTTATGTTAATATTCAACAAACTCATTTTGGCTGAAATAGGAGCTTTCGAAGCCTCAATTTTAGCTTTCAGTGTCGTTAAAACGATTTTCCTCATACAAACAAGATACAGCAACGCCTCTAGTACCAGATAACTTAGTCCCAAAATAGGTATTTTATAGTCTTTGAGGCTTTGATCTAAAGCAGAAATAAAGATAATGCAGACTTCAGTTTGTCTATGGTTTCAAGTAACAAGGTATCCTTATGTCAATTTTTCTGAACACTACGCTTGTCATAGAATATTTATCCGCAGAGAGTAAAGCCTCTTTAATTTATTATAGTAATCAGGGCGTGTTATTGATTTTATAATTATATTTTTCATACTAAAGGATTATTAGACTTGTACAGCAAACTTTGTGCTAAGTTATCTGACCCGGTCATAAGTGGAATTAAATTATGAAACCTCACTAGCGCCATATTTTTATTCTATTTTCTATTTAATCTATGTTCCAACCGATAGCAGCGCCTCTGCCGGCTAGAGATACTTGTTTGACTAAACTTGTTAAAGTCCCTGTTCTACGGGAGTAGGAAAAGTGCGGCAGTATATACTTTAGTGTCACTGCATTGTATAGATCAACAAGCATATCTGACTAAGTTATGACAGTTCAGTGGCGCCCTAATGTCAATGTCAAAATAGTTCAGAAGGTCCTTTTTGTACTGTATAGTCCTATGAGGACATCTGACTCGGTGGATATAATTTGATCTAAAAAATAGCGGCTCACTAGCGCCATCCTGATAATGCCAAAAATGTGACGTAAGGTCATTTTCGTACTGCTTCGTAATTGCTTGTTTTATACCATTTTAATGCCCATGTAGGTTTTTACTTTTTCTGACAGACCTAACTGGGACAGCAATGTCCCCCTCATGAGGCTAGATGTCCTTGCTTGACTATATCATTATTAAGAGTTACATGTGTACCACAGGTACTGACTTGTATAAATGGATAGGCTATAAGGCATGTCTATTTGATTTTTACTGACGCTTGTCGCGGTGGTTCGTATAGATAGCCATAGAATTACCTAGCAACCACATCCATAGGCGCTTTTTAGTCAGAACAAAGTGAAAGTAGTAATTTCCAAGTAATGACCTATCCATTTATACATATCTGTGCCCACATGCCAGATTTTTTTGTATTCTTTTTGTTACTTACGACATATACCTACTGCTTTTGTTGTTTAGTTGCTACTCCTTTTGCGGTCGCTTTGTGTCGCGTAGAACCACGCTGCGTAGCACGATGTTCTACGTGATTGTCGTAGCAAATGCTACATCCGTGTAAATTCACATTTGACGTATGTTAACTCAACCTTAACTAAAACCAGATGAGTATGTAAACTGTACAGAGACAAAGTTTGATAAGAATGTTCAAAATATACCTTTTTAGGGTTGTCACAAGGTGACACAAATTAAACACAACAAAACTAATTAGTCTGAAGTAGATAGGATTTTTTATATTTTTCTTTTGATAATGTGATATTTTTTATGATAGATTTTTAGACTTGCAACAAGCAAAATAAACAATGTGCGTGGTGTCAACCCTGGTTGTCCATTGTGCCGTCGTAAATCGTTTTTTTCAGTTAGGCGGCGTCTACGATATTCTTGTTGTTAAAGCTTTGTCTCTGTATCGTTTATTTACTGAGCGAGATTGATTTGGTGATAAACATCACAGCATCTTTCAACCTAATTTTAATCTTTTTCATACTTTCTTACTTATTATTATAAATGAAAAAGTTTCCACGCATGTATGATGTGTGTTAGAGTTTGTAGCCCAAACGGATCTCGATGAAATTTGGCATAGATGTAGAGGATAGTCTGGAAGAACACATAGGCTATTTACTTTTTTAACTCCAAAAGGACGGAGTTGCGGACGAAAGCTATCTTATTAATATTGCAAATGCTAAAGTTTAGATAGATGGATGTTTGTTAGAGTTTGTAGCCCAAACTGCTGAATGGATCTTGATGACATTTGGCATAGATGTAGAAGATAGTCTGGAAGAACACATAGGGTACTTACTTTTTTAATTCCACGCGAACAGAGTCGCAGGTTAATGTTAGTATGAAATGAACATTGCTAGTTTATATTTCTCTCAATAGGTATTCCATATGGCTATAGTTTGTTGTCCTAGTCGATATCTTCCACAGACTTAACAATCACACCTATCTCTTATTGTTTATGTTTGAACCTTATTGTTTAAATAGTTATTTTAGAAAGATAACTGGATTATCAATAACCCAGTTGGAGTAACAATTAAATTTATAGTTTTGTATTGAATTTGTTCATATCTTAACTGTAAATATTTTTGAGTACTTATTGTTACTTATTGTAGACGTAAATAGTTATTATTGATGCACTATTTTTGTCATCCAAGGATTTTAAGATATATAGCCTCGAATCTTGTTTAACAAATATCAGTTTTCTTATATCTATGAGGTAAATTTTATATTTCTCTATTAGGATATGATTTAGTTTAATAAAACCATGTAATGAATTGGTAAAGTTTTTATTTCACATTGTTCTTTTACTCAAATTAATTCACGAATCATATGAATGAATATTAAATGTGATGTTGTTGATGTTAACGGATGTCAAGAATATAACAATGAGTCTTCAGACGTAGACACGGGTCACTTTAGATTTTAATAGCTATTATTACCTACTATAGTTCCACAAACGCATCCGATTACCGTCGCGGTTTAAAAAATGTTACAATACAAGCCATAAAACGTCGGCTATCTTTGTATCACTTTTACCCACCGGGTCAGACAAGTTCGTAGTACTAGTACATTAGTAAAATATCGTATGTTAAACTTGAATATTAAAAACATATTTTTTTACATTTGATTATTAATTGTGATGTTTTTTTACTAAATTATCTGAACAAACTATTTAATTCATAAATCAGAATTTTAATGTTATTTCGTTATTTTTTTATAATTTGTGTAAACATCAAGTTTTGGCAGTGGAATTATACAATGACAATATTTCGTTTTATCCATTAATGAGTCTTGATGATTTTTTTTTATCTATGCATTTATGTAAATCAATAGTTATCTTTTAACTTACAAGTTTTTATAAAGTGACATTTTTTTTCTAGAAAAAGACAATTGCAAGCTGTTAACTGATGTCAAGAATATAACAATGAGTCTTCAGACGTAGACATGCGTCACTTTAGATTTTAATAGACATTATTACCCACTTTAGTTCCACAAGCTCATCCGATTACCGTCGCGGTTTAAAAAATGTTACAATTCAAGCCATAAAACGTCGGCTATCTTTGTATCACTTTTACCCACCGGGTCAGACAAGTTAGTAGTACTAGTACATTAGTAAAATATGTTATGTTAAAGTTGAATATTAAAAACAATGTTTTTTACATTTGATTCTACATTTAAATAGCTACAAATGTTTTAACAGACAGACAATTTTTTTTAATGCGATTCTCGTTATCAAAAATGCAAATACATTATCTTAATGAAATTTGTAATTTTTCTTCCGCTATTACATACATGCAACAGTGGTAGAGCCCGCTTTAACATCTTCGCACGAGTTGGTCGGCTCCCCCCCGTAATAACACGACCATACAGAATACACCACCATTTTTTTACGTTACAATGTTGTAAAAAAAAAAAATATACACCAATAAAGTTATATGTACATACTCGTCAATTAAAAAAGGAAAAGATTTCTAACATGACCCTACGTTATATCTTGATAATTTTATATAAATAAAAAAATCTTCGTATTGTTTCATGAATTCCAGTTCCATTCTGTGTATCGTCACAAAGACAGCGATCTCTTCTGCAACTCAACTCAATGTTGCAGAAGCTCTGAATCAAACTATATGAATTGAACCTCTTCCCAAATTTTGCTTTGGGTTTCCGTCGTCTCACTCACTTTGGAAGACAATTATGGTTTCCTGCCTCCGCGTCTATCAATGTGACGTTACTCTTCAATTACATTTTCTTCTTTCTGAATTTTAGACAAACTCTTATCACGGAATTTGTTCTGTGAACCTTCTTCTCATTCTTATTCTATGCTAAAATCCACTCACTTTGGAAGTCTAATATACAAGCTTTCAGTCCTCCAAGAAAGGTAAGGGCCGTAACGTGGTAGAGTGCATTTAACAGTCTATGCAATTTTCTTAATTTTGACTGGAACTTTTCATTGCGATTTTCGGAAGACGCGATGCGTTTGAATCATCCGCCCGCTGCGACTGCACCTACACAGGTGTGTTTCGTTACTATCACGGTATCAAAAAAAACTATGATACCGTGATAATACGAATACAACGGCCATGTATTAGTAAGTAAGTTTTAGTCAAACTTACGTGCTTTCGACGATATCAAATGCTCGTGGCGCTGCAAAGGTGAATTCTACCTCGTGACATCTCGGCAGCAGTAATTATATCTAAAAGATAATTAAAAAGATTAGAAAGGAGTCCAGAAGTCAAGAAGTTATTAAGTATTCCAATGAGATTTGTGTTATACTTACATGTTTTTAATAGATTGCATTCGTAACTGGTGGTGCACAAGTTCAGACCTATAGTATGTCTGCCGTCATAGAAATCTGAAGTATTCTCCTGGCAGTAATTGTTAGAGAAAAATGCTGTTTTTTAGAAGTTATGCAACAGCGATTCGCTTTGTCTTAATTATCGACCGACTTTCTGAAAGAAGGAGGTATTCAATTCGTCTGTATGTTTTTTTTTAATGTGTTACGGCATAACTCCGCCTTTGATTTTGAAAATCCTTTTTTTATCCGAAACATAGTGCTTGCAGCGCCCATATTTTGTATTTAGTAAATCTAGATGTTTTTAATGTTTTTTTCTTATCTTTGATGTCTGGTAGTCAACGTGTGACTCTTTTGCTGCTCAAATGGTTGAAGGGATCTGTAGGTTTTCTCTGTATTGACGAATCAGTGGATAAATAGTTGTGAAGATCTGTACTATTGTTCGTGCTAACACCGAATCTGTGGAAAAAAAATCCATTTTAGTGATAGTAGATCGAAACAGCAGCATTGCCTTTAGAAAATGATTAAATAAGAATATATGCTCACTTTGTTTGTGTAGATGGCATGCTGAACTGGTGACCCGCGTAGCTTTTACTAGCTCAATGAATACTACTTAAGTCTGAACCAAGGCTGAGCTAGCTGATGCAACGTGCTATCCACTTGTTACAAAGTATGTATGTACCATATCACATCATCATCATCATCATAACTCCAAATAACTATCATACACCATCTCAGTCATCACTCCCTTTTTGATCATGTCACCTTTCACGCAATCCGTCCATCTCTTTCTAGGTCTACCTCTATCGGTGTACCCTTCCACACTCATACCGTTGTTTTTGTAACAAAGCATGTATTATTGGCAATAAATAAATTTTAGAATTAAGATTTGTTGCTATTACCATCATCATCATCATCTTCATCTCCTTATCCTACTCCCGTAGTGTCGGCGCAACCGGTTTTTGTCCTCCACATAACTCTATCATACGTCATCTCAGTCATCACTCCCTTTATGATCATGTCACCTTTTACACAATCCATCCATCTCTTTCTAGGTCTTTGTTGCTATTACCATATATATGGTTATTGGTAATCAGAAATATTCCCGTTAGGGAGTAATAGAGGGGGTAATTTGTGATAATTTCGACCCCAATTTTTTGAACGAAAAAAACGTTTTTGAGTAATCTTGATTTTTCGATTTTTTCGAAGTAAGTCGAAATTGCAACTTCAAAAATTTATTTAAAAAAAAAAACTGTCAATGATAATTAAATTTTTTCTTCGGATTTATAAAAACCATTAAACATTTATTTTTTGCCGATATAAAAAAATCATTTATCTCTCCAAATTAAAAATTGCGAGCTGAAGAATCATTTTACTTTAACATTTTTCGATATTCTCATCCACTGATATGCCTTAAAAACTAGAAAAATCGTTATGTAACTTGGTCTGCAGATTTTTTTAAAAACAAGTCTGTTTTCTTAGCTCTACAAAAATGCATAATAACTAGGAACTTGCTCCAAGGGCACTGAAATAAACTCATGATTTTAAAGGAATCGGGCGGTAATCGTTCTCAAACTAAAGGTACGGTTGGTTTTGAAAGCTTCCATTAAAGTAATTAAAAACAATAACAAACGGCTAATAAACCAAAAATACAAATTTATGTAAATTGAATTAATGAAGTTAATGGTTAACAATGAATATTAAGGTAACAATTAAGACATTTTGAACTTTCGCCTCGACCTATCCAAAAATGAGGAAAACCGCAGCTATCACTTATTTTATTCTATTTCTTGATAATGGCTTTCCCTCAGCGGATTGGGCAACATCTATCACCTAACATTAACACTAAAATGAGCAGGTCATCCGTCCTTCTTGTATGTCATGTTTTGCCCTATTGCCAATGGTAGGGTTTTGAAGAGATTGTTATAGTAATAGTAATTTATTGAACTGTTATTGGTTCCAAATTTTCTCTTAAATTTGTATTTTCGGTTTATTAGCCATTTGTTATTCTTTTTAATTATTTTTATGGAAGCATTCAAAACCAACCGTACCTTAAGTTCGAGTACGATTACCGCCCGATTCCTTTAAAATCATGAGTTTATTTCAGTGCCCTTGGAGCAAGTTCCTAATTCTTATGCAATTTTGGAGAGCTAAGAAAACAGACTTGTTTTAAAAAAAAACGGCAGACCAAGTTACATAACGATTTTTTTAGTTTTTAAGGCATTTCAGTGGATGAGATTCTCGAAAAATATTGAAGTAAAATGTTTCTTCAGCTCGCATTTTTTAATTTGGAGAGATAAATGATGTTTTTATATCGTCAAATAATAAATGCTTTTTATAAATCCGAAGAAAAAATTAAGTTATCATCGACAGTTTTTTTTAAATAAATTTTTGAAGTTGCAATTTCGACTGATTTTGAAAAAATCGAAAAATCAAGATTACTCGAAAACGGTAAACCCTATATATGGTTATTGGTAATTAGACGTATTCCCGTTAAGGAGTAATAGAGGGGACCATTTGTCTTTTTTGACCCCTATATGCATTATTCAAAAGTTAACCGTTTTCGAGTAATCTTGATATTTCGATTTTTTTAAAATAAGTCGAAATTGCAACATCAAAAATTTATTTAAAAAAACTATTAAAGATAGCTTAATTTTTTCTTTGGATTTATAAAAACCATTAAACACTGATTATTTTACAATATAACAACATAATTTATCTGTCCAAATTAAAAAATGCGAGCTAAAGAAACATTTTACTTCAACATTTTTCCAGATTCTCATCCACTGAAAAGCCTTAAAAACGAAAAAAATCATTATGGAACTTAGTCTGCAGATTTTTTAAAAAATATGCCCGTTTCTTAAGCTCTCCAAAAATGCACAATAACCAGGAACTTGTCCCCGGGTCACTGAAATAAACACATGATTTCAAAGAAATCGGGTGGTATTCGTACTCGAACTAAAGTTACGGTTGGTTTTGAAAACTCTATAATCTTTTTTTTCTTTTTTAAGGCATATCAGTGGATGAGAATCTCGAAAAATATTGTAGTAAAATGTTTCTTTTGCTCACATTTTTTAATTTAGACGATAAATTATGTTGTTATTAAGTTTTTATTGATAGTTTGTTTAAATAAATTTTTAAAGTTGCGATTTCGACTTATTTTGAATAAATCGAAAAATCAAGATTACTCGAAAGCGGTTAACTTTTTAGATAATGCATATAGGGGTCTAAAATTATCACAAATGATCCCGTCTATTACGCCATAAAGGCAATACGTCTAATTACCAATAACCCTGTAAATTATTATTTCATAGGTTCAGTTTTTGTGAAGTAACTTCTGCCAATTTTATTTGTCCTATAGCCTTCGTTAATTATCATCTCTTGTCTTCTCCATTGGTTATCTCTCGTGACCTTTTTACTCTCTGTTTACTGACTGAAGTTGACCATTTCCAAAGAAGTCAATCCATACCAAGTGGTGTAGTTAGCTTGATGGAAAAAAGACGATACAAAAACAATATTTAGACTGTAGCCTTATCACATCCCAAAATAATTAAATGTGGAAAGTAAATCTAACAAGTTGATGAAATGTATATTAAAATTTAATTATAATTGGGTTATTTATTCCGAGAAGTTTGTGTAGGTAACACACTAGAAGTTCATAAAATGCGAATCTGTTTTATGAGATTTATTTAAAAAAAAGTTAGGTTATGGAGTGTATAATTTATATGAAGGTACTATTAATGTCAAGTAAAGAACGAAATTTTCATAAACTTGTCAGATTTAAATATGTACATCATCATCACCAGCTTACTATACGTCCACACCGAGGGGCTCGGAGCCTACCCTAAGTTAGGGTGACTAGGCCATAGTCAACCACGGTGGCCAAGTGAGGGTTGGTTGACTTACTTATCTTTGAATTTCTTCGCCAATATGTGCAGGTTGCATCATGATGTTTTCCTTCAACGTAAGAACGCCGGATAAATTATGTACTAATAATCTAATCACATTGGTACGGCGGGATTCGAACCCAACCTGTAGATTACATGTCAAGTGCTTAAACCACTGAGCCACCGACGCTGGGCATGT
Organism: Papilio polytes; assembly: GCF_000836215.1. NCBI lineage: Eukaryota > Metazoa > Arthropoda > Insecta > Lepidoptera > Papilionidae > Papilio > Papilio polytes. The sequence goes on along the minus strand of NW_013525080.1, from coordinate 421,981 downwards.
ACATATATGTACATAATGAAATGTAATTGTTAACTTAATTAAGTTTAAGTGTGAGACTTACTTTACTTTTGCTTGGAGATTTAAATCCAACAAAATAATGAGTTTAAATTCTGTTAAGTTTAAATAAGCTTAGCGCGAGTTGACGCCGGAATTTTTAAATGAGTGAAAATATAAAATCTACAGCATTTTAGAGGGCTCCCAAAAGCATTCCAATGTTTCTTTTACAACTTGCTAAATTTGTATTATCTTCATACGAATAAAATGTTTAAAATTAAATCTACTCATATTATTTACCCTGTCTATACATATACAATATACCTACACAATAGACAAAACAACTAAGTGGTCAGTATTAACTTAAACAGATAAAGAGTTATAAACTACATGAAGTCCTCTTTTCGAGGAGTGCGTGAAAATAGCTTATATCTATTATTAAAGATTAGCGATAGTGTCTCTAATGATTAAGTTTGATTACCATTTAAGTACTTAATCAAAATCTTTTGAATGATACTATCAGAAAACTAAGAGAGAAGCGCACTTTACACACGCGCACTATTAAAAGACGCGCGCGTCGGCACGAGCGCGTAGGCACGAGAACCATCGCAAGCGCACGTACACCATCACAAGCACACGCGCACCAACACACGCACACGCACACGCGCACTATCACAAACACACGCGCTTTACCGCACTTTACACAACACTTATCTTCTTCGGAAAATCGTGAAGTAGGTGGACCTTGAAAAAATCCCTCATCATTCACCAAAGCGGCGGCGCTGTAGCGCTCGTTGTGGTCGTCGGCTGCGCGTGCTCTTATTTCTGCAACCATTTTTGAAGTAGTTAATTTGGTGGTTCTTGCAATGTTTATAAAGAAGAGTATGATAGAAAAACATTTAGATCAACTTACTTCGTGTGATTAAACACTTGATGGTTATCGAGGAGACCAGGATAATTTGGGCGCCCATGCCACAGGCACACACCGCTGTCCGTTGACCTGCACATAGAACTAATGGATCTCTTTAGTAATGTTCACGTACATTTGTTACTCATCGCGAGCTCCAAGGTTTAAATGATTTTTTTTTTGCTTTTCTTGAGTTAACTAATATTTGTACTACTTTTAATCTATGAGAAATAATAAATGTTGTTCTTTGACAATATAATGATAAGCTATTATTGTAATCTCCAATAATATTGTTCTTTAATATTATACATTTTAATCGATATCGATTATATCAAAATTATACAAAGTTAATCACAAAAGCAGCAGGATAGGAAAAGAACAATGTAAAAGTGCAGCGAGGGGTTCGCTTTAAGTGCAACAGACTACTGTACGTAAGAATTTTTTAAGGTGAGAAACATTGTTGTCATTACAAAACTAATTTTAGATGGTACAGAAGACGTCGCTCTGCAATTTATTCTGGAACAAAAGAATCAACACACATAACAATAGCACATATTAACAGTTGTGT
>NW_013525080.1:417068-419405 GCF_000836215.1 Papilio polytes | reverse complement strand
ACTGTCACAATACAGACTGATGTTAAATTTGGATTCTTTATACTTTAATCTTTTGCTAACGATATGAAAATAATATTTATGAGGAATCAATATTTTGAAATGAGAAATTAAATATTTAAAGATTTAAACACACCTATTATAATAAAAACTGTATTCAGGAATCAATTTGGTTATAAGATAGTACTCAGGAAAGACAAGTAGTCTCAAAAGACCGAAGTGGACGCTTCAGGTGGACTTCGTAGAGTGCTTCTAGTAGACGCTTGAGACTGCGGGGAATTAAGGGGCCACCTTCGTCATCGCAGACGAGGTGGAGTCGCAGAGGAAAAGGAGTGGTGCTATTGGGATGCGCCACTCCCCCAATCTCTGGCAACTAAACCAGGTCGCACCGTCAATGATGCGACGCGGTGAGGATGTCGAGGACTAGTTAACTCTACCTCTCCTTGAAGAAGCGGTAGAGACTAAGACTAAATCCACCGCCAGAGGCTGAAAAATCGGGAATTCCCGGCTTTCTGGCCCCCATGGCCCTAAGGCGGCGGATTCAGGGGAACCCGCTCTTGCTCCAGCAAGTGCGGCCTTTAGGCCTAGTAAGAGATCGATGGATTGCGTGAAAGGTGACATGATCAAGAAGGGGGTGACTGAGACGACGTATGATAGAGCTAAGTGGAGGACAAAAACCTGTTGCGCCGACGCTACGGGAGTAAGATAAGGAGGAAGATGATGACGACTTCAAATTTAAAATGTGCAATGTTATAAAATATAAACTATTATCATAAACCTGCTCGTTTGTAAATTAAAGTTATTCATTATCTAAAAGGACAAATAAAACCAGAAATCCCGCATACGGTGGTGCTTGTAACAGATATTTGAAAAATAGTTAATTTACAAACAATAAAAGAGTTAGATAGAATTTACATTTTAAATACTTTTGTCTTGAGAAATATCCGAATTATGAAATACATATGTTAATGTATAAATATCTCCTACCGTAGTATATTGTAGGAGTGATGAAAGTTTTTGAAATGATAGATATCACAAAAGAAGACTTTAAGTTAATAGAAGGCTAATAATTTTGAAAATAAATTATCATATAATACATAAGATATAATATCCCAAGCAACAATTACAAATGACAACAGTAAACACATAAAATAATTGAAATGATACTCATAGGCGCACGACTCGAAGAACCTCCAAGGGCCGGCGTGCGCGTACTCGAATAAGCGCACGCACACGATCGGAAACGCGAGCATACCTGGACAAGCGCACATACCAGCACGAGCGTGCGCGCACTATTGCAAGTGCGTGCGCACCATCATAAGCACACGCGCACCATAACGAGCGCACGGACACTAGCCCAAGCGCACGCGCACCATCAGAAGCGCACGGCACTAGCCCAAGCGCACGCGCACCATCAGAAGCGCACGGGCACTAGCCCATGCGCACGCGCACTATCAGAAGCGCACGGGCACTAGCCCAAGCGCACGCGCACTATTACTTGCGGACTCACACTATTACTTACACACGCGCACTATCACAAACACACGCGCTTTACTGCACTTTACATAAAACATGTCTTCTTCGGCAAAAGGAGGAAGTAGGCGAGGCTTAAAAAGACCCACCCATATTTCTCCAAAGCAGCGGCGCTGTAGTGCTCGTTGTGGTCGTCGGCTGCGTGTTCTCTCAACTCTGCAAATATATCTAAAGTAGTTAATTTGGTGGTTCTTGCAATGTTTATAAAGAAGACTATGATAGAAAAAACATTTAGCTCAACTTACTTCGTGTGATTAATCACTTGATGGTTATCGAAGAGACCAGGATAATTTGGGCGCCCATGCCACAGGCACACACCGCTGTCCGTTGACCTGCACATAGAACTAATGGATCTCTTTAGTAATGTTCAAGTATGTTATTCATCACGAGCTCCAGGGTTTAAATGACTGTTTTGCTTTTCTTGAGTTAACTAATATTTGTACAACTTTTAATCTATGAGAGATAACGAATGTTACTCTTTGAGAACATAATGACAAGCTATTAAAGAAATCTCCAAAAATTATGATTTTCATACATTTTTGTGTGAAAGATTTTATTTGTATCAGTTATGGAAATTATACAAAGTTAATCACACAAGCAGCAGGATAGGAAAAGTACAATGTAAAAGTGCAGCGAGGGGTTCTCTTTGAGTGCAACAGACTACTGTACGTAAGATTATTTTAAGGTGAGAAACATTGTTGTCATTACAAAACTACTTTTAGATGGTACAGAAGACGTCGCTCTGCAATTTATTCTGGAACAAAAGAATCAACACACATAACAATAGCACATATTAACAGTTGTGTA
>NW_013525080.1:416826-417022 GCF_000836215.1 Papilio polytes | reverse complement strand
CGAAAGTTACATAGAAAATGTTTCGTTTTGTAAAGTGTACTTAATTCATGAGGCGTCTCAAGGAAGCAAAAAAATATCTTGTTAAAATCTAATGTTAAGAATTTAAAAAATCTTACTCAAACATCTTCTTTCTTCAAGATGAAAATCCGGACATATACAAAGTATAATGTTTTTTCGATGTTTTCTTTCTTGAGCT
>NW_013525080.1:411465-415354 GCF_000836215.1 Papilio polytes | reverse complement strand
GGGAGTAAGATAAGGAGGAAGATGATGACGACTTCAAATTTAAAATGTGCAATGTTATAAAATATAAACTATTATCATAAACCTGCTCGTTAGTAAATTAAAGTTATTCATTATGTAAATGGACAAATAAAACCAGAAACCCCGCATACGGTGGTGCTTGTAACAGATATTTGAAAAATAGTTAATTTACAAACAATAAAGAGTTAGATAGAATTTATATTTTAAACAATACAAACATACGACGCGGTGAGGATGTCGGGGACTAGTTTTATCTACCTCTCCTTGAAGAAGCGGTAGAGACTAAGACCAGATCCACCGCCAGAGGCTGAAAAATCGGGAATTCCCGGTTTTCTGGCCCCCCTGGCCCTAAGACGGCGGATTCAGGGGTAGCCGCTCTTGCACCAGCAAGCACGGATTATGTCGGAAAATAACAAGGAGAACGTTAGTTATGAGTCTGGGGAAGTGCACCGGTAGAGGTAGACTAGACTTTAGACCTAGAAATGTGACATAATCAAGAAAGGAGGTATGAGACAAAGTATGATAGAGTTATGTGGAGGACAAAAACTTGTTGCGCCGACCCTACGGGAGTAAGATAGGGAGGAAGATGATGACGACTTCAAATTTAAAATGTGCAATATTATAAAACATATACTATTATCATAAACCTGCTCGTTTGTAAATAAAAGTTATTCATTATCTAAAAGGACAAATAATAACGAGAATCCCGCATAAGGTGGTGCACAAAATTATTATTAAAAAAGTGATAGATTATTAAATTAAAAAAGTTGGATATTATTTACATATATACGTTTGTTTCAGAAAATCTGTAGCCGAATCGTGAAATGCATATATATGATAATGTTAAATAAAAACTTCTCCTAATAGTATTTTGTAGGAGTGATGGAAGTTTTTGAAATGATAGAAAATCATAAAAATAGAGAAAGAAGCATTTTAATTTTGAAAATGAAATAAAATAAAATATAAGCATACCAAAGACATTTAAGAAATATATAGACTAGACATGGTGAATAAAATTTTCTCTGACAGGTACTATTTCAGTTAAATTTAGTACTCATGTCCTTGTAATAAAACATTTTGCAAAATTATAATAAGCTCAATTTTTTGTTATAAGATAAACTAAAAAGTGTCACAAAACAAAATGTGAACATTTTAATGTTATTAAATGACACCTATTCATTATTAATTTCAATACAATTTTAATACAAGGCTGTAAATAACGTTAGTGATGTGAAAAATGTCTTAAGTAAAGTGTCAACTGTCTACTCTATATACTTGTCTTTGAAGTATAAAAGCCACGACACCAATCACAACACAAAAATGATACTTATAAACCGATCGACGCGTGGAATCGCGCAGGGCCGGACTCCGCGGGATCTGAAAATAAGAACATCTATGTAAAATTGAGACACAGAGACCCTGCTCTTTCATTATGTCCTAATTTCCTATCCTATTATAGTGTGTCTAAATAACATAGATTAGTTTGATAAACGACGCATATGAAGTATTGAATTCAATTTGTATGAAGGCAAATGCCATACTTAATAGACAGGTATATATATAGACGAAACAAACACACATAGCGAACAATTTTGAAGTATCGATATTCAGTTTAAATAATTATCGAACTGAACTAAATTTATTATTTTCTTATTCACTAATTTAGAGGACAATTCTAGTATTGATTATAGTGTAGAGAATTTAGCGATGACAGAAATAATAGCGAAATCCAATTCGATTACGTACGGCTGTAGTAGTAATAAACATTTATTTACTCTCATTATTTGTTATGGTCATTAATAATTTGAGAAAACAGTCTTTTTTTATTTCATTACTTATAACTATGGATTCCAACTTCTAGAAGAATGAAAATCGAAAATCGATAAGATTCATGACTGATTTTACACAATCCATCCCTATTAAATTTGAAATGAATTGTCAAACTAATCTAAATTGCTTAGACAAACTGTAATATCTGTGTCGGTAAACAATCATTTTGCATAAACAAGGTTCAAAAAGATAATTTTTTTTAAATCTTAAACTTAAAAGCGTAAAGACACACTTTTTTGAAGTGTAAAATGTCAGCAATCACAGCATGTTTATCAATGATTCTATTTTTAAAAACATCCCTACAATTACAACACTCTATAGGCTGTACATTTTCACGTTATTTAATTCAGGGAATAAGTAAATTAGAAATAGCGTAATGCGGAAAAGGAGCTAAAACCACAAGCCAATAGCAGTAAAGAAACACGATTGCCCCGTGGCAATTATCAGTCATTGCCGTAGCCGTTTGCGTTGACGGTAATTGTTAGTCAAACATTTGTGCATTTCAGTTTTTAATATTTTCAATTGAAAGTTTTAAAATCGAGGACCACAAAATAAAATTTTTATAATTCCAGGTGTACGTAGCACGTAGCACGAGAACAGCTAGTAATTTGAAAAACTTTTGAAATTCGACCAAAATTAAAAATTAGTCCGGATTAAACCTCGCTACGTAAATGTCGTCAAATGTCTCATGAAGGTGTCAGCGATGAAACTGTCGGCGCCGACATATTGATCGGTCGTTCTGCTTGATTTCTAGCGGGACAGGACATTTGACATACGGCTTTGTGTGGCTCCGTTCATACTTGTTGCCTAAGACACACTCAAATCCATAATAATAACTATGTTATGATGAATTGGGCAGTGATAAATGTACTGTACATGTACCTTTACTGTGGTTTTTTAGAGACCACACTCAGCGTACGAGATATCTGGTTAAGCTTCTTAAGAAGAAAGGTCTTCATTCTTTTCTGGTTTCTGAACTGTTTCTTCTTTTAAAATCGGAGTGGTCACAGATCTGCACTCTTGCATTCCAAAGTGTTTCATAATGTTCTTTTCATAGGTTATCAGGTAAATTCTCACATCACCAACTTCTTTGATTCCCAAGAATTAAGAGATTGGCTACGCAGTAATTTTGAGCCTCGCTTTTCTCTTGCTCAAGGAATTCCTCAATTACTCCTCCATTTGAACCAGCTATCAGCCCGACATAGAGAACCTCTATCAGTTTACCATATCATTCTTGCAGAGGCATAAAGCTGCCTCACTTCAAAGCCGATTTCGTTGAATAAATCCACAATAGTCCTGTTCCGGCAACGCGGAACTTGCTTTAGACCGTATTGACTTTTTTAGAAAGTAAACTCGACCCGTCCCATCATAATATCCTTGTTGCTGCTTCTGAGAGATTTTCATCTACTGTGAGATCCATGAAGGAAAAAGGTTGAGATATCCAACTGACTTAGCTTCATGCCCGCACTAGCTGCAATACTCAAAACAGCTCGGACCGTTCCCATCTTGGCTACAAACTAAAAGTGTGGTCGTTGTCTTCCCCCTTTCTTTTTCAATAGCCTTTTACTACTGGATTACGAGTAGATCTTTGCACTTGTTGATTAATCATCAGAGTGTTGCTTTACCTTATAGAGCTGTTTGCATGGAAAAGCTTTCTGGTTTTTAGGTAGCTTGTCTAGAATCCATGTTTGATTTTCTTGACACCAAACTTCTTTCTGTGTGTCTTTCTAAAAATGCATCCTCTGCATAGTTCCTGTCTTTTAACTTCACTCCAAGGTCCCATTCAATCCAAAATGACTCGTTCACGTGGCGTTTGTCTTGATGACTCATCAGTTCATGGTAAAGCAGTAACGTGACAACAGCATTCACCGTCATGCTTTTCTTGGGTTAAATTGGTTTCACCATTTTTCATTGGAACATGACCCGGGCCGTTGCACATGCGCCAATGCATACCCCCTCTCTCTCCGCCGCCCTGTCATTGATCCTAGCTGATTGCAGAGAGGGCTCTGCTGCACATGCGCCATGACTACTTCCTCCCCCC
>NW_013525080.1:382563-409324 GCF_000836215.1 Papilio polytes | reverse complement strand
GATATCCAGCCACACCCTAGGTGTGGCCAAGTCTAGAATGTTCATTAGAGTATCGATCCAAACCTGGATATGGAATTGGCGTCCTAAATGCGCCATCTTTTGTAGATTCATATACAACAGTGAACGTTCGGGTGTCACCTCGTATTTTCGTTAGATGGCGGTTTAAATTATTTTTAACTAGCTGCTACTCGCGACATCGTCCCCGTGAAACTAACACGTTAAACGCCGCGGGTCACACCAAGTGGATGACACACAACTTTGCGCACGGACCACATCAAATTTTATACTTTGTCAAAAATTTAAAACATTGTTCTGTGTTCTTATTTGATAGAACGATAGTAACAAACTGTGCTTATCCTACTCACTCCAATAGTTTCCTAAGTTGTTATACACAACCCCGTGTTTTACGACCCAAGGGGAAGATTGTGTTCTCTAGGACCAAGCCGGTCATATTGTATACGAATTTTGGCTTAAACGTTGACCACTACAAAATCAAGCAGTTCAAACGTTAGTCTTACTCGCGGTCATCCGTGACCTCAATGGCCTGAACAGATATTTTCGTGTCGGTCACCGGTGTACCCCGTGGCCTCAACGGAACGTTTTGAAAATAGTGATTTCATTTAACATGTTAAAAAATAATAAAAAACTGTAGCTTATGGTACTCACAGATAAATTGCCTTCCTTTTTTGAGTTACTTTATTACATACAAAAGTACAAATTTGCTATTAAACTTATTCTTGATCAAAAAATAATTGTGAAAGGTTTTATGTGCTATGGACAGTATGATACTGGAGTGGGTATAATTATGACCATTTCTTTGTTTTTTCCCTAAAACATTCGAAGACTTCATATCAAAAATAGCGTCGGTGGCTTAGTGGTTTAAACACTTGACTTGTAATCTACAGGTCTTGGGTTCGAATCCCGCCGTGTACCAATGTGATTTTCGATTTTTCGAATTTTCATATGTACTTAATTTACCCGACGTTCTTAAACATCGTGATGTAACCTGCACATATCGGCGAAGAAATTCAAAGATATGTGTGAAGTCAACCAACTCGCACTGGGCCATCGTGGTTGACTATGGCCTAGTCACCCCTTATTAGCTAAGGCTCCCCGGTGCCCCTCGGTGGGTACGTATAGTGAGCTGATGATGATATCAAAAATATGCTTCGATAAGTTACCGTACATAATTTAGCCATCCGAGTGATAAACAATTTTGTCTTATAATTGCTAATTTCCCTACTTAATATTTTATTATCTGTCGTTCCTATTCTTCATGTACATGCGCCATCGTTTCTCCCCCTCCCTTAAAATCCCGGCCCGACTACTAGGTGTGGCGCCATCCAGATTCCAGTATTGATCCGATAGCCTAGGTAGTCTATACAATTACCCCTCCCCCAATCGCCTCCCTACAGTTTTGCACCTGCGTACTTCAACAGACCAATTTTACTGCATTGCGGTACTTGGTTTGCACATGCGCTAACATTAGCAACCTAGGTCACAGCCACACCCTAGGCGTGGCCAACTCTAGAATATTCGTTACAGTATCGATACAAACGTGAGTTCAAGATAAGCGCCATCTTATAGAGTACTAGCTGTTGCTCGCGACTTCGCGCGTGTGAAATTAAAGATGAAACAAAATACAGTCTATGTTACTCAGACATAAATTACATTTCTAATTCAAAAGTTTTTGCTAGAATCAAATACTTACAAAAATACAAATCTGTCCTCTTTATAACATCACTAGCTGTTGCTCGCGAGTTCGTCCGTGTGAAATCAAAAAATATGTTATAGATTGATAACGTAGCTTTTTAATGGTGAAAGAATTTTGGAAATCCGTCCATTACTTTCTGAGTTTTTTCAATACATCCATAAAACCAAAAATACAAATGACTATTTCCTCTTTTTACATATTATAAACATACTAATCATACTCTCATATTAATATTAATATTATATCATATCGTTAGCGTTTGTAGCCAAAATGGCTGAACGGATATCCATGAATTTGTCACAGGTTTAGAGCATAGTCAGGGAAGAACACATTGGCTACTTTTTATCCCGAGAACAGTTACGGTTCCCGTGGGATTCATTAGTTTCCTTTTTTCATGTTTACTTGATCATTCTGCAACGGTTCAACATATCTTATTGAAATTTGGCACTGATATAAAACAAAGTCTGCAGTACACATGGGATAAGGTTCATCCCCGAGAAATATCCGGTTCCCGAGGGATACCTAATTTTTTGTTATTTATATAGTTCGTATGATTTCTAATACCACGCGGACGAAGTCGCGGGCAACAGCTAGTAAATTATAAAAAAAAATAGCCTATGTCACTCAACGATAGCGTATGTAGCTTTCAATGGTGAAAGATTTTTTATATCAATCCAGTCGTTTTTGAGTTATTCGAATACATACAAAAATAAAAAAAAATCCTCTTTATAATGTTTGTATAGATTACTATGCTATTACTGATAACCTTACCATACAACATATGATCTCCGAAATTGTGGCTATTAAACTAGGCTATTTCTTTTATTTCACAAATCGAATTGGACGTCATTAATCTCAAAAGTACTTATAGTTTGTCTAAATAAGATAGATTAGTTTGATAAATGACGCATATAAAGTACATCCGCTTCAACATCTTCGCACTGTAGGGTCGGCTCGCCCGGTGTAATACCACGACCACACAGAAGACAGGCGTGAAGGGGGAGCAATTCCGCGTTTCGTCTGACAAGAGTGCCGGAGGCCCAATTTTAGTCCCTTTCCCTTTCCCTTTCCCTGCCCTATTATTTATAAGAAAAGGAGGAAGGGAACGAGGATTTGACGGTGGAGGAGACGCATAGGAAGGGGAAAAATCTTCTTTATGTGCATCTCTTCCTCCGTCAATTAAGGATAGGCAACGCATCCGCTATTGCGGATGCCTGTGGGCAGCGGTCGCTTCGCTATTTTTGCGGATTCAGGTGGCCGCTTGCTCGTTTGCCATCTTAGGATATAAAAAAAATCGTATACAATTTGCATGAAGGTAAAGGCTTACTTAGTAGACGAGTATAGTAGTGTCGAACAAACACGCATCGCGAACAATTATGAACTATCGATATTCGGTTTAAATAAAATTTATCGAACTTAACTAAAATTATTATTTAATTATTAACTAATAAGGGGACGCTTCTAGTAATTAATAGAGTGTATAGAATATAACGATTACAATAATAATAGCGAAATCCAATTCGATTATGTGCGTCTGTAGTTCTAAACATTAATTTACCCTTATTCTTTGTATTGTTCTGTAGGACATTATTGATTTGAGAAAACAATGTTTTTTATTTTATCCATAAGTTGCAACTATGAATCTATCGATGCCAACTTCTATGAGAATAAAAATCGAAAATCGAAAAGATGCATACCTGATTTCACACAACCCATCCCTACTTAATTATCAAATGAATTGTCAAACTAATCTTATTTAGACAAACTATACTACAAGGAATAAATAGATATTTTGCGACATCTACTTTACTAATATAATAAAGTGTAAACAAACTTCATTGTTATGTAGGGTATCAGTAATCACAGCATATTTTAGAATCACTTATAATAGTCTAGGTATATGTTTTTACGCTATTTAAATTGGGGGTGCATAAATTTGTAAAAAATTGTCACGGGTAAAAGGAACAAAAACTACAAACCAATAGCTAAGAAGCAAAATTGCCATGGTAACAGTAGTTGTGTAAATAACATGCGATTCATCCCTCCTCACAACATGCCCAAGCCATGTTAACCTTTTACTCCTTACCTTCTCTACCACTGGGGCTACTCTCAAACTTCCTCTAATACTAATATTATAAATGCATAAGTTTGGATTGATGGATGTTTTTTAACCGACTTACCAAAAGAAGGACGTACTTAATTCGTCTGTTTTTTTTTTTGTGTGTGATACGACATAACTCCACTAACAGTGGACCGATTTTGATAATTCTTTTTTTATCCGAAAGGTAGTGCTTATAGTTTGTAGTCTAAACCGCTGAAAGGATCTAAAATTTGGCATAGATTTAAAGGATAGTCTAGAAGAACACGTGGGCTACTTTTTTATAATGAAAGGAATAAAGGAATCGCGGGTGAAAGCAGTATAGATTGTCTAAATAACGATGATTGGTTGACAATCCAATTGACAGTTTGGTATGCGTTGTGTAAAAACCGGTATGAAACTTTTTAATTTTCGAATTTCATTCACATAGAAGTTGTAATCGATAGACTATCGTTACACCTTTTTTTCATTGGGAAAAAACAAAGTATTGTAGTAGTAGTAGTAGTAGTAGGGGCTACGGTTTCCGCAACTCCACGACTAGCGCGTATTTTGCGTGAGAATAAGACATGGATTACTCCAGCCAACCCAGCTCACCGAAGAACCCCAGCAAACCCTTAATATTGCTGGTGATCTCCGGGAGCGATCTCGGCGAGCCAAGATACCTAACCCTGTATTCAGTCACCGCTCGGCAGTGCTGTAAGACGTGTGACGCTGTTTCCTCTTCCTCCATGCACGCTCTGCACAAAGGACTGACAAAGTATTGTATAATACTTTACAAAAGTCACATTTCCGCTGCATTTATTTTACTCGCATCCGTACATATTCTGCGTAGCCTAACTCTCACTTCCATATATTTCATTAACCTTTTACTTTTTAATAGATAAATTGCCCCTTGATCAAGATGGTGTATTAATTGGCCAACATTTGTTTAAGAAACAAATTAGATAATTGAGTTTTGTTAGTTTAAGAAATTTTAGTTGCTTCGCGACAAAACCCCTGTAAAAAAATTGCCTCTAATTGTTTTATACCACACGTAAGGCCACGTTTTTACTGGCGAGTAAACACCAAGAGATCGATAGCTGATTTAAATAAGACGCATTTCGTTGCATCGCAGTAGTTTTCAATCATAACAACGTAGAAGTATCGAACAAACAGATCAATATTCAACAGTTTGGGACAAAAATAACCACGAATCAAGGCGATATGTTGAACAGCTTATGAATATCTGCAGACAGACATCGATTCTACATTCATGTATGCCTTGTTATTATTCACGGAGACAGATCGGCGGCGGACTGTATAATCAAGGCGGACTGTATAAGAAACGTTATGTATTTTGTCGTATGTATATTATAAAGAGCGTCGGTGGCTCAGTGGTTAAGACTCTTGACTTGTAATCTACAGGTCTTGGGTTCGAATCCCGCCATGTACAAATGTGATTTTCGATTTTTCGAATTTTCATATGTACATAATTTACCCGACGTTCTTACGGTGAATGAAAACATCGTGATGCAACCTTCACATATCGGCGAAGAAATTCAAAGATATGTGTGAAGTCAACCAACCCGCACTAGGCCAGCGTGGTTGACTATGGCCTAGTCACCCCTTACTTAGGGTAGGCTCCGAGCCCCTCGGTGGGGACGTATAGCGAGCTGGTGATGAAGATGATGATGATGTATTTTATCACCGATAGGCCTGGCGACCAAATATAGCCCGCAATATCCGTCTAGCAGCAACATTAATGTACGGTTTTGATTATATTTAAGTAAAAATTATTCTTTAAATGTATAACGGAGACATTTTGAATTCGCATCTGATTAGGAAACATTAAAATTATCATTTGAAATGATATTCTGTTACTGAGTTAAAGATTGTGTTTTCTGGTAAATCTCAGGATCTATTTGTAAATTTTTTTGTCGCGGGTAATGCATTTACGCACTTCACCGTCCATGCTGCGGGGGCAGCAGGGACAGTTTTGTGTGGGACTCCCGGCCTTGTCTATATAATCGTGTAGGTATAATATTTACCGGATGTCATGACGTATTATTTTCTATTGTATGTATCTTCTCCCAAATATGGAGAAAAACGGTCTTCTTTTCCATATTAGGATTTCAGCACGATCAAGAAAGATTGTGTATTTAATTTATACAATTAATTAAATTGCACAGTCTGTATGTAAAGTCGAAAAAAAAACGGATTTCGCGAAGATAATGTTGGTGTTAACGAAAATTGCATTTAAACGCCGATTTTGACGGGACTTCCACTAGAGGGTAGCTAAAAAGAACGGACTAGAAGACAGCTGTACACATGAATATTATAGACGATCATTTAATTTAATTCCGCGCTATTTAAGTTTACAGGTGACTGTGTTATTAATAGAGATGAACCAAAGTCATGCCTACCAACATTGACGAATATTTTTGCATCATAACACATTATAAAGTTACTGTTATAAAGGTATCTTAAATAATAGTTTGAGATCCAAAGAGTTTGATCAGATTTCTTGATAAAACCGAACTATGTATTATGAAATTTCACATATTTTTAAACATGTATCAGGATTGCCTACCCGAGCCGGACAAGGCGAAGTTTAATTGATCTCTGAAGAGGTAAATTTTTTGCCAAGGATGGGCCCCGAGATACTAAATGCTTGCTTTTGATAAGCCAACCCTCCTTGTGTTCTGCATATTTATACATATTGAGTTAAATTAATCTGGAAATGGAGTATTTTTAGTGAGGGTAGTTGGTGTTTTCGTTATTAGTATCAATGTTTATGATATAGATTTGAGAATATTAAAACAATGGCAACCCTATCCCTGGGCAAGTTTTGGTAAGGCAAACCAATACTTTTGTTTTAGGCATATTGATATCTTCATGTTGAGTATAATTTCATCAAGAAACTCGATGGGGGTAGTTAGCCACTTTTTGTCACTCCTTAATTGCTAGCAACCCTGACCCATACCAGAAAACGCAACATGATCTCAGTCAAAATTACTTAACATACTGTTCATTGGTGACAGAATTTTCAGAAAGCTCGATGAGGTGCTTAACTCTGTATTGACAACTACAGAGATTATTTAAACATAGCCTTGCCATGCTAGGGTTAGGCAGCCCTAATACATGTTAAAAAAAAGTTAAAACTTACGAAATATATGTTTTTTTTATTTAATTGTATCTAAAATATGTTATACATCTTTACAATGCACTGAAGCCCTTAAAATACATACACAAATGTAGGTAGATTGAAAGTCATATTTCAGTTTAATATTTTTATTTTGAAGTGGTGGTCGTCAGCAGTGTTCGATGGTAGTCGTCATAACAAGATATTTAAAAATGTTAAAAAAATAAGGTGGACCGGAATTGCATCGCCGAATTGTTTCGCCTCGCCATTGGTGCCTGCGCAAATTAGGCTAAACCATTCAGTTTAGCCTAATTTCTAATTTCTATGCATTCGCATACCTTCGATAATCGGAGAGGCACTACAAGAAGATTTAAATTTCGCGTTTAAATCATGCAACGGCACAGCACAAATAAAGTATAACTAAGATTAAGAAATATAATACAATAAACTATATCAAGTGTTCTTTTCATTAACATAATTGAACAAAACAAAACAAAAACAAAACACATAGAGTTGGGTTTAATAAAAAAAATCAATAACAAAAAAGAAACGAACGCATCAGAATTAAAAACCATTCGCAAATATATAAGCAAATCGCAGCAATATAGTGCAACAAACTTTTCTGTTCTAATGGTCCAAATTGAAAATAAAGCAATTCGCATTTTAAGACAGAATTTTAAAAAATTGTTAATTTATTTTTATTTATTACAATAATAACATTTATTTAAATGGATTAGCGCAGAAGGTGGAGTATTTAACTATGCCTTCATTATTTAGAATAATTACAATTTTATAATTAAAGTAAATTTATTAAAAAATTTCGCTTCCAGTTGGCTTCTGTATGTTTTAAATTTAATTCGCTTTTTGATATAGTATTTTTCAAATATCTTGATGGTGCCGAACATCGCGTTTGTCGCTGCGCAGCAATTTTTGGTATAGCAAGGTATAAAGTGATACAAGAAAAGCCTACTGTGTGAACAATGTGAACTTTCATAAAATAAAGTTTTTATCTGAAATCTGATGAGGACAGATCAAGTCCTTTGGATCAACCTATTTCTATATAATTCAAAGTGATTCAAATGTATAGAGAAAGCATAGTTGTATAGCTGACACTAAATCTTACGCTATCCAGTGACGTAGCGAGTTTATTTCGCGCCCGGGACACAATACCTTTTTAGCACTCCCTCCCTTCATTCGAAAACCATATAATTTTTTGTTGTAAATTAGATGTTGAAGTGAAACAAATTCGCTCAGAAGTCAACATTTTGTCACTTTGTATGTGTGTTTGTGTGCGCTAATCTCAGAAACGGCTTAACTGATTTAATGTAATCTTCACTGTCGTGTTGTAATAAGCGCCACTTAACATTTAATGTCATTTTAGTGTATTAAAACAAACTGTATTAATTGAAAACGATTTTAATTATTGTAAATTGCAATGTAAAGGTATGTCTATTATTAATTTTGTAAATCCTAACAAATAGACCACAATGTATTCAAGGAATAAGGCACACTTTGTAGTGCGAGGATGTGGGCGCCTGCACACTTTTCCCATACCTTTCTCTACCTCTGCATTGTTGGTTCGCGGCAAATTTAATTTAATTTGATTATTTCAAATAAAAATAGCGCCTTTACAACGGGGCGCTTTTGCCGTGTTTTAACGCCATTTAAACAGCGCCTGCGCAAGCAGCGAATGCGGGCGTGGGTATTTACGTAGGTAGTTGTAGGTATTTGGGTAGGTATAAAAGAATTTTGCTGCCCCCTATAATTATCCACCCAAGCTCCAACCTCCTTAGGCAGCTGACAAATCAGCCCTTGAATCGACAAGAATACGATAAGATACGGTGGTTTAGATTCGTAGTGTACGATTTTATTTCCGTAGAATCATTTATTATATTTGTACACATAATTTAATGTATTTTGCAGAAATCGATTACAATTTTTTTTCGGGGAATGATGCCCCCCTTTGCCCCCACCCCTCTACGCCACTGACGCCATCTATAGATAGATCCTCAAAACCATATGTGAATAAAATGTATTGTATTTCAATTTATTGATAAATAAGTGTCATTAAATATTTTTTTTTATAATAATAGATGAAGCTTATTCTTATTTTGTAAAATGTTCTATTATACATGTCAATAAAAGAACACTCGTCTTTATTTAAATATCTTTGGTATAACTAAAAAGGCAGATTAGTTTTTCGGCCGCCATGACAGTTCGAAACTTGGGATGTGTTGCTACGCAATACATTTTCTTGGGCGTGGCGCGTCGTAAAGGTGTGCGGGGGGAGGCGTACTGCGCAGCACGCAGCTGCCCTTGAGTCGTCAAAGATGTCGCAATCTTCCAAATAAATCAACCTTTTTAACGAACGTACTTCCATATACACGTAAATTTACACGACTTTGAAATTCCGGTAGTCGACGACGAAGTAGAGTAGAAAATTTGTGACATCTTTTTATCCGACACAGTACAGGGTGTGGTTATTTTCATTCGTGCTTAAAGAATGCACTTTATATCCGATCTTTTAAATACCTAACGTTCAATTACATTTTCGTATTGAGTTACTTTATATTTCAGTTTAATTCATAGACTTATGGCCTAACAGAATAGTAAACCAAATTGTAAAATCGAGAAAACACCTAAACAAAAGTCCTAACAAAGAAAATCTTACAAAGAGTTCTATCACGGCGTTAATTTTGTGTCAAAGGTTGATACGAAATCTAAAATGCTTTAATTCCGACGATCTTAAAGTTATCACTAACCTGTTTGTAGAACTTCAACCAGCAACCCCAGGACCCGCTTAGCTCGAGTCTAGTTGAAGGCACACATCAACCACCAACATCAGGACCCGTTAGGCTCGATTCTCGCCGGAGGCCCGCATCACACCACCAATCCCAGTACCCGCTTGGCTCAAGTCTCGCCGGAGGGCCGCATCACACCACCAATCCCAGGACCCGCTTGGCTCCAGTCCCGCCGGAGGCCCACATCACACCACCGACGTCTTTCACTGTTCACATCGTAATGGACGAGGCGTAATATATACGCAGACTCCCAATCTCACATCCCATGTCGCGCATGCGTCATTTTATTGAATCCGTCTCGAAACCTAGGTAACGCCTGACTATATCTAGATGTAACTGATATATGCAAGGGCGTGGCTCCAGCTTCTAGAAAGATCTTTCCACAGATTATATACAGTATGAAATATGGCAACACTGGACGGTAACTTTTATAGTCTATCCATTATAACTGCATAGGTTGTAACATAGCATATAAAATGTAATATTTAGATTTATCTGTGATTAACATAGGTATTAAGTTTTTTTTTCTGTTACTCACAAACTATGAGCAAAAAATAAGTGTAGCTCTAAATAAAGTTTGTTAATATTATTATTATTAACTCTCCCACACTTACATATATTTCTATACTAGTTATACTTACTTCCAAAATCGATAAAATTTAGGAATAATTTTAAACCTGACCTTGTCTTAACGGAGTATGTGCAATACGTACGGCTATTCCATACATCTCTATCAGCTGTCATCTGATTGACCCTAAGCATATCCTCTCTCATACATACATCATCTCTCTCATAATCTCATACTTTCTTTGAGATTCCTCTACCTTGGTTGCTATCCATATTCCATCATACTTCTTTGTCTATATGATCATATGTGCGCATAAGTCCATACCATGCTAACCTTTTGCCTCTGCTTCTCAATTTCTCAACCACTGGAGCTACTCTCAACTTCCTCTAATATACACATTCTTATTTTTATCCCTTCTTGTCACACATCTAAACTTATATATGTCAGTCACATGCTTTCCTCTCACTAGTAATAAGAATCTTTATGCTAATTTTTACTTATAGCCATTTTAATTTCTGGAGATGTGATAGTAGAGTTGTCCACCGTAGGCTTACCCGGTGCACAAATTGCTAGCTCCGACGTCACGCCTGATGATTGTGTGCTGCCTATTCTAGTCTACTTCTCCTTCCCATTCTTTTCCAATATAGGAGGTGGAAATAGATTTGAAAGGGGAGGTAAAGCGATGAAATAGGAACTATCGTTTTTATTCACATTTCCTCTTTTGTCTATTCAAGATTGGTCATGGTAGTAGCCGTGCGCAGAAGGTTTGCGAAAGAAAAATACTCCTATTATGTCGACCACGTCCTGTGATTTCATTGACAAAGCTTTTGCGCACGAGTTATTTAAAGTGTTATTTTTTTTATTTAGTAAGGTTTCCGTTAATTGTTATTATAATGGCTACAATACCAAAGTCTAGACTGTCAAAGGCATGTTTAGTAGCATATAGATGTTTCTAGAAGCTTTCTAGATGTGATGCCCCTATAGATTGTAATGTAATATTTTGCTACAGAGTTTAATGCGTGGCTACTGTCGTAGCAGGCTACGATCGCTACGAAACACTGCTACTTTCACCTACAAGATTATATAGTTTTGATTAGATTCTTAAGAGTGGGCGCAGACTTTTGACTAAACTATCTCAACACTGTTGTGCGATTGTCGATTGTTTCGCAGCAAATTCAACTGTTTAGTCGCACAACTAAGAAGCTCATAGGAATCAAAGCGAGACTAAACAGTTGTGTCATTTAATCAAAGATGTGTGTGCGCTTTTATTTGGTTTACTTCAAATGATTTTTGAGTTCAATTCTTATATAGATAAAGGTAAGGTTTTGATAGAAATAAAACAGCTTTGAATTTTTTACGACATACATTTATTACATAAAATACCCATAGCCGAAACTTTAGAAACAGAATCAATAGTAGTAATATTGTAGGAATCGTTTCAAAAAGTTTACAAAGGTCAGACAATAAACAATAAATATGTTTGAGTGTTTTCTTCTCTTTTTGTAGTAATTCTTATAGAATGAGGAAATAAGAGAAATTAAGCACCAGAAAGAAAGCTCAAGGACTAATGGGTACGGATACAACTAACATTTATCACATTAAATAGTTGATTACATATATAGTCGGCCATCCTTTGCGACTCATCCTAAATATCACTTCCAAATGTTCAAGCGACCCCAGGGGCCGCGACCAGTCTTCCAAATTTACCCTAGCACTCAATCAGTCGTTGCCAGACGGCCGGACATAGAGACATTTAGTAAGTATATGCATGACAGTAACTCTGCACTTATTTCGAAGTTTTCATTCGCCTAAATTCGATAAATTTTACCAAAATATAGTGATCCAATCAACCATGTTTACCGCTTTTACGTAACTCGATTAAAGTGCAGAGCTGCGCCTCGTCCGTCAGACGAATGACGCGCAAGGTCTTACCGTCACACACGGAAAAAACTACCACAACATTGTATATGGAATACAGTCACTTATCTATGACAAAGTCGCGCAAAAACAGTCGGCCAGAACCCGAACGTGAGCACGATTTATGCCCGACTGCTGCCAAAGGTGGCTCCCATTGCCCAAATATTCAAACATAAACATATTTTTATCTCTTCCTGAGCTAACGATATATGTGTTGTGTGAACATCTCGGCAGTGGATATCCACGATAGATTAAATATAGGAACTTAAAAAGCTAAATAGAAGTAGGCCTTTTTAAGGTCAAAGTCAGTGCGCTGCCTTGTAAGGCCTTGAATGACGTAACACAAATTCCCGTCTAGAGAGAGAATGGCTGTGCGCCAAAATTGAGCGATATCGTCAGTCAGGGCCTAATCCTAAACTACATTTTTTTTGGAGCCCCCGAAGTTTTAGGGTCGTTTTGAAGACCGGGTCGGGGACATTTTTTTTGTTTTTTTGATTTTTTTTGCCTTATTGGCAGCTAATAACACCAATATACTAAATCTACGATTAATAATTAGGCCGAAGGCCAATGCAATAAACATCCTTAATTTGGCAGCATTATCTTAAATACAAATAATATTGAAATTGCATTTCCAACTAAATATACCTTCGGTATTTCCAACAAAACATATTTTAGATCGAAAAATTCGCCATTAAAATCACATCATTTTCATTTCAAATCATCAAGTCACATTTACTGTAAACGTAACATATAATGAAAACTAAGACATCAGAACATATAGTGAAAAATTAAATGACATGTCTGCATCACCAAATTAAGGCTACAATCTAAAACTTACGTACTACAAATCGATTTATAATCTAAACACCAAGAGACAAAAATATCTTATATCTACGTATAAGTAACCATTGTGTAAAGCCATACTAATTACTGTTACAAACGATAGACCATTCAGTGTACTAAAATTGATAGCTGAGATTGTAGAGCTTTAAAATATAAAAATACATAAATTATATTAATAAATAAATATATATAACAAATATATAATACACCCACGTCGTTGAAAAATCCACAAATGTATATTCTTACATTCAAATTACATTTAAGTTCGGCTTAGCGGTGAACGCCCTTGTCTGAATTGCTTCAGACAAAAATTATATAATTTAACAAATTCAGTACTTCGACTTACAAAGTACGAAATCTTAGTTAGAAAATCAACAAGCTTTTGGCCTCTGTAAGCCACAAGTACCGACGTCTATTAACAATTCCTATAGAGCAAGGATTACATAGAAGCTATAATTTATTAATATAGATATATAAATATTTTTATAACAACAGCCAAGAAGGTTGTCTAAGGGATGAAATAATTGCAGTTGAAGGTAGATAACATTGAATAATGAAGGTGTAAAAATTTTATAAAAATACACTCGACGACAAAAAGAAGTGGTCAAACTCTGGATGTGGAATTGTGTTCCAAATGTTTTGTAATTTTTACTGTAAACAGATATATGCATAAAAGTTGTAAGATTGTGTGTTTATATAAATTTGTATATGTTAACAGCTTTAATAATCCGAAAAGATGAAAGTTTCTTTATAATCGTTATTTTAAGAAAATTTAATTTGCATAACGCCTGATACGGTTTTTTTGTCGTCGAGTGTTCGCGAGAAAAAATAAAATAAAAACTACAGTTACAAAAATAGCTAAAAAGTATAACGAAGGGACAAACTAGAAAATTATAACCAATAATAAAATTAGCTTACCAAATAATTTAAATAGGAAATTAAGAATTCACTAAAGTTGCCAGAAGTAAAGGTTAAAAAAATATATGTAATATGAGAAATTTATAAATATTATAAATAGCTCGTATTCAAATATCGTCTTTAATAAAAGAAATAAAAATAATTATTTTTTCTTTACAAAATTTTGAATAGTGTTAAAACTTTAAAATAATAATTGAAAATAAATATAAGCCGTCAAAGCCAGGTCAATGAATGGTCCATATAAAAATTTAATACTTCAAAAGTATATAATGTTAGTAAATAATTTTTTAATAATTAGTAAAATCAGATAAAACGATAAAAAATTGAATTACATTCATTTAGGTAAATAGTTAACGATTTAAAAATACAAGCCATGTTGTGCGTCCCGATGGAATGGGAATCAATTCCACAACATATAATTTAACAACGGCTCATTCAGCCTCCATAGAATTTTAAAATTTAAATAGTGAAAAATTTGGCCACAGCGTCGTCAACAATATCGCACCGATTGGGGTACGAATATTTAATATAGAAATATCGAAATTATATTTATAAGAATATTGTAAATGTTCGGAACTGGAGGGATTAGGACAGATTTGTTCAACTTATAACTAAAAGAAATAATCCGTACCCCAAACTTTGCGGTTATCACCCCTATTATCAATGGTCGAATGGGGGGCGAAACTCCTACATCTAACCTATTCTTATAGTGCTCCTGAACAAAATCCTAAACATACTACATACCTGAATCAAATAAACACACGATCAAATTATAAAATAATATCTCAACAATATATATGAATTAATCAGATATAATAATATATTTTAAAGTAAATAATAAAACAATTAATAATCAATCTTACAGAATCAATAATAAAAAAATATCAGAACAATCTCAGAGATTGAAATTTTCAATTTTTTTTTAATTTAGTTCCAATTTTCCAATAATTTAATTTTTAGGTCTATTGATTCAAATAAATTGTAAGTGAATTTGATAATTAGTTGGCTTTTAACCTTACAAATGTAGTTCCATTAAATGCGGTTAATATGTCTTAAAAGCTACAGTACTCTTATACGCTAAGCAACCCGGGTATAATGGGTGCATTCCAATTAAGTGAATATGTGCCAAGTGGCTTACCATTATACAAGACTTAAATATACCACGCGGGGGCAGAGAAGAGCCCCTAATTAGGTGCAGAACAGTACTAGACTGTTATCTGCTTTGTCTCAACGCGTGTGACTCTACAACTAATACTATCGAGACAATCTAACACATATAGACGCGCGTTACTGACTTTACCCTGTTAGTTAACATGGTAATAAGACCTATAAATTAGATGGTTTTGTCATGTATGTTCGTGTGTTTTGGAGACCTTGAGGGCAGAGACATGTTGGTAGCAGCCTGACCTGATGCTTTCTGCGCCATCTCCAGCTTGGAATGCAGACGGAAATGGAGACGAGATTCCAGGGAATAGTTGGAGTATCCCTTCCTGCAAGAAATTGATAGTATTATTCAACTAATATAATTTTAACATTTATGACTACAATTACTTACTACATATCTTAAGGCTCTGAAATCATTTGTAGCATCTACAGAAATTTTAAATATCTTTAACTATGAATGCTAGGTGCAGTGATTTTTAAAACTAGCTATTGCCTGAAACGTCATCCAGGGATTATTAAATAAATCTTAATAAGTAGTAGTGTGCTTTCAGACTATGTTCAACATGTGTCAAATTTCATCGAGATCAGATAATCCGAGTAACAAACATCCATCCACTCCTTTAGTATTAGTATACTAGCTTTCGCCCGAGACTCCTTCTGCTTGGAATAAAAAAAAACAAGTAAGTAGCTATTGTGTTCTTCCCGGCTATACTCTACGTCTATACCAAATTTCATCGAAATCTGTTCAGCCGTTTAGGCAACAAACTCTAACAAACATCCATCCAAACTTTCGCATTTATAATATTAGTATGAAGTAAGATTGTAGTACCTGGTTTCTTGCCACATTCGGACAGCGCGGTCTGTCTCGCCGAGGTTGTAATGGCAGGAGGCCGCTTCATAGAGGGAGTATGGCACCAGGAATGTGTCCAATTTGATCATGTTCTTCAGACTGTAAAATAACATCAATTAATAATGTCCCATGGTATATATCAGTACCATATGTCATAGCAATTCGTTAAAGGATTCCGAATTTACGTGTCTGTTCATACATCCTGTATAGACCTCTGTCTAAACTATCGCATGCACGTAAGAAGTAATGAAATAATAAATCCACATATCTAAGACAAAGTTTGTCTTACCCAACGACTTTATCGAACTGTTGTATTGCCAAACGTTGCATTCCAAGTGCAGATAAGCAACAGCCGCGTAGATAGAAGATTAACGCACGATTGTCAGGAATCAGGGCAGCTGGCCAACGTGTCTCTTCTCTGTCAAGGGTCTCGCTTGCATTGTCTATCTTCTGTACGTGAAAGGAAAGGTTAAAATGGTTTCCTACATAAACAACATAAATTACTCTAACACTATCTCTCTCCTTAGTTTAAAGTGTTTCGCCTTATGTTAATTGACGTTGACAATGGATATCCAAAATACTAAAGGAAATTGCAGGACCGGTTATCTTGAAGTCAGTATTGTACGACTAAAGTAATTTGTATGACGTGCGTGTAAATAAAGGTAAAGAGAGAACTGATCCAAAACTTATAGAATGGCAAGTATGTTGCAGTCGGAACGGAACCGTAACCTCTCCAGCGCACTTTTATTCCTATAACTTTATACCTTAAGGAGGTAGTGCAGCGTGGGAACGTCGGCGGCGAGGGCTGACATCAGGTTCCACAGGCAAAGCAGCTCCATCGCCGGCATCATCAGCCGCCCCCCCTGCGCCGTGTACCTCGAGCACTTCATCAGGACCCATTTCTCCATCGGTAGGGACTTCCCCGCTATCTTCTGACGATACAGGGGAGCAGCTCTGGAAAACAAACTATGTCAACCAAAGAAACAAATACTCGAACGAATCCCGACGGCCTACCACCGCACCGCTGAAAAAATCCGAACGTTTATCCGATCCGAACTTACCTAAAATTAAAAATAAAGACGTAGAGCAATAATCAAACAAATATGCAAGTATGGCAATAACACATTCGCGTTAGGCGTTAAAGAAGGAAAGAAGGTAAAATTATGGGTATAGCTAAGCTTGAATAATAACAAACACAACAAAGTCATGCAACAAGATTAGTTTAATTCGCACGAACTCTGTCGTTACAAACTTACGCCCGCCCCTTACTTGAGCAAATCGGTGATATGATTTCGTTCATCGGACGTACAATCCTCCCCCATTTGCAGAAGCAACGCTGCTTTTGCATAGCAGTACATTGTTCTAGACCAAGAACTCTCTTCAATCAGACGTCCAGCGAACTCAGCAGCCGTGCGCCAATCCATCATCATACTACACAAAACGGTTACAAATTAACTTCATGCAGGACGGAAAACGAAATAAAGTAAATAAATAAAAGAAAGTATAAAATTAATGATAATAAAATAAATTACTTAAACATATTTAATAAAATAAAATAATAAACATTTCGAATGTAAGACTTTTGATGTAAAGAGCTAGTTATATTAAATTGCATGGATATCAAATACTCGTGAAATCCGAATCGATTTATTTGATGTGAGGTAACTAGTATTTTAAATAAATATTTTTATAACATAAATTAACAGCGGACTGGTATTAATATTGCCATTTTTTAGCATTATTTATTAAAACCACATGATTATTGTCCATTGTAATGAACTTACTACGTTGTTAATATGAAAATGCAACATAATTTCCAATAAATGATATTTCGTTTTTTTTTTTTGTTAATTCGCATTCGTAATAACATTCTAACTGAGAATGGATGAATGTATTGATATTTGCTAGAATTTACAGCATATTTCTAAATTTTTAAAAATCAGACAGTCATTTTGTTCTAATTCCAATGTCTTTAAATTACATTGGTTTCTTTTTTTTCAAATAATATTAACAACATAATCACAATATATAACAAAATAAACTAATCATAAAAATGTCTACGATCATGCATTTTATCTGTAACTTAAAATAAAATACACATAATAAATTAGATGTAATAAAAGAAATTATAAAGACAATCCAAATGGAGCAATACCTAATTTCACAATATGCGCTGCCAAAGCTATATAAAATGTGTTGAACACACAAACAAGATGAAATCAAAACAATGCAGTTAGCAAGACAAAGGGTTACAATAATGCAGCCAAAACATTCTAGAAGCTTTGCCGATAGCCTCATGTCGTAACGCGTTATCTGACAGTACTGGGTAGACGAGCCACCTGGTCTATTATTGGGAAATCGGCAAACCTCCTGCGCATGCGTTAACCTTATCCGTGATTTTCCTTGCCAAATATATACAAATCCCATCCCTTGAATAGCATTGAAGAACGGTTACCCCTGTACAAGAAATGTACAGCGATGTTGTAATACAAACGTTAGGATAGACTCACGGTATGGTTAGAATACAGACAAAGCGTGAGGCGATAGGAGGCAGAAAACTATGGAAGGTCTATCAAGAATAGTTCAATAAATGATGATGATGAAAGCAGATTAAGAATGCATTGGTCAGTTGATATAGAACGGAAACTCATAGCGAAAAGCATAAGATTTTTTTTTTAACAAGTTGCTGGTCCAGTTTAATCGAGTTTCAATATTATATCACAATAGACGTAACGATTAAAATGTAAATATAAAAACACGTACAGTCGCGGAAATACACGGTGTTTTATTTATAGAAAAGTTCCTTGTTTCTTGAAACAAACGCTTTAAAAATAACCAATTATGGTAGATATCAGTTAGTTGCGTATAACGGGGTAATATACAGCAATTAGCCGTGTATGACCGACCTTTTTTCTACAGACATATTTGAAAACTGCACCCAATTGGTTATTGTTCCGCGTCGTCATTTCAATGCGTACAAAACGATGAAACGACTTTAGTTTATGGTAGAATACCGACAGATTCCACGACTGTACATAGCTACATGAGTTTATTGTGCTTGGTTTTGGCAAGGGCGAAAAGATATGCTCATAATTTTACACTTCCGTGATACCCTTTTAAGATTAAACAGCGTGGTAATAAGTATTAGTTTAGTTATTGTTAATTCTTAACGCATTCATTTTTTTTTACTTTTGAATTAAATCTAAAAGTGGAACATGGTTTATGTACAATTGTATGCCGTAATGTTAACGTAAAGCAGATGTCTACCTAACCATATTTTTATTACTAAGGGACTACGTGGTCTTGAATCAGATAAGTGCATTATGATTGCTTGATGTCACTAATATCGCCTACAATAGTCACGAGACGATGTATTGAATCTCATTTCTACATGCCCTACGCTCGTCCATAGCTAACTCTAAGATATCATCAACGCTACCTTATCGTGTGCCTTGTACTTCTCTGAAAGTTGAACGGCCCTGTGTCATATCTTAATCTAATTTATTACATAAGCTGATAATAATTAGCAATAAAATGTAAAATGTGCCAGCTTTTTTCAATTATAGAGCATACTGCAATACTGTAAAGAGGGTCCAGTTCATGTAGGCAATAGTAGATCCTTAAACCATTGCGTATGCACGCCAATGATGTTCAGGGCACTCTGAAAGCGAACACGTAGATGTTTTGTTATGGTTGCTATAGATTTTAACTGCTTCTCGACTCGGCGACCTAAAAAAATCGCTAAGGAAGGATTGAGTAACTTACGCGCTCGCCCACATCAGCTCCCAGTAGCATAGATGGCGAAGCTGCGGCCAAAGATGACGGGTCTCGGCGACTCGGCGGTAAGTTGCCGCTGCCAAGGCGCAGCGACCGCGGAGTAACTCCAAACGTCCCTCGAAGAGGAGAAACCAGACTCCCTCCGGGTACACCTAAACGAGACCGCGATAGTTACTATCATGCTTACAAGTTTTAAAATCATACACAAAATTAAGCACTTGACTTTTAATATACTGGTTTTGGATTCCAATCCCGCCATGTACCAATGTGATTTGCGATTTATCGAATTTTCATATGTGCAAAATTTACCCGACTTTCTTAGGCGAAGGTAAACATCGTGATGCAACCTGCACACATCGGCAAAGAAATTCGAAGACATGAGTGAAGTCAACCAACCAGCACTGGGCGAGCGTGGTTGACAATGACCTAGTGACCCTAACATAGAGTGGGCTCCGAGCCCCTTGGTTGGGACGTATACTGAGCTAGTGATGAAGACGATGACACAAAATTAAGTATTAGACTTACTTTCAGTTGCGCGTCGATTATTTCGCGACACTGATGAATGTTCGGTGTGGCTCCAGCAAAATGGCTCACCACGAGATGGATACCCAGCGAGACAATTTCGCAGAGAACGCCACGCAGGCCCGGCTGCTTCGCACCAATTTGAAGCTCTGCCAACCCAGCCTCCTGTCAATGCGATCCATTTAAAGACTTGTTCACGCAGCAACGAAACGCTCCTATTAATAGCGGGTAAGAATTTGTAGAAAGCTGTAGTCTGGACGTAGAATAAGTATGCTAAATAGATGAGGTCAAGATAGAGGAGTTCATTGTTTGCTCTTTTGCCTTACCTTGTCGCCGGAAAATCCGACGTATTCTAGGAGCGTAATAATTCTCGCCGGTAATAATGCTATCATGATATTGAAGGTTGCTAGCCCGAGGCGAACGCCGCTGTGGAAATGTTGGCGCGACTCTATACTTGCCCACGTCTTTTTCTCGAGAATTCGCGAGCACTCCCTGCGGACGATCAGTGTTACACTACTTAAATTAAACGTTCCTCCATTCGGCCTTTAGTGGCGAGTATACGGTAATGTGTGAAATAATGTTTAGAAGATAAATGATGTAAGCGGTTTCATGTCCAACTGTCATGGCATGTTCACGGTGCCTTCAAGTCTTCATTCTTATGCAATTGGTTTCCGAGAATCAAAAAGCATTAAGTTTTTAATGTCAAAAAAAATATTAGATCTTTAGTATAACCAAATCCCTGAGTGAGGTGGCTTCCCGTTGTGTCTGAGGGTCTAACTTAAGTCGCTTTTATGGCACACCCAAGTTATGGGGAATGGAGCAATAGTGAACAGTGCCAAGTTTCACGGAAACTGTATGTGAAGATGTTCTGAACTTTCTTTTTCCCTTAATGATGAACGAAGTGGTGATTAAGAAGTGACTATGATGCTTTAGCGTATAAATTACTTGTAGGTGTTGTAGGAATTCTTGATTTTCATGGTTGCCCTGAGGAAGGCCGCGATATCCTCTCCCTCTATGACGCATAGGGCCGCCTGGAGCAGCATCGACTCCGCGTAGCAGAGCTCGGCGTGTGCTTCCGTGTCGGTCATTGTCGAGTAGTTCGGCTGGTGTTGGCAAATAAGGAACTTAAGAGTGGCGAGTCGGTTGTTATGTTAGTGCCAGTCCTCCGGAGAATTATCGCGACAATACACGTTAAGTAAAAATACACTTGTACTTTCGCAGTTGTGTTTCGAGTTACGTGGTAACTAATTCATCCTTGCGCATTTATCATGTTAGTAAGATTTCTTCTATTTCATCGAGATATCGTATTTTGAAGAATGCATTATAATTGTCCATTCTATTGACACTCCCACGTATCGTTTTCTAAGAGTTGTCGATTTGTCACATGAGATTATAATCTAATCCAAATTTGCGATCAGATCCGTGTCAGATTTATTAAGTTTCCGGATATTAAATTTGCCATTATTATTTATTTTTAATGTTTAGATTTTTGAGTACGTCAAAGTGAATAAAATAAAATAAATGCTTTAAAACTTGATGCAGTAACATGTTAATTTTATTGTGCAAAAAGTAAAAAAAAAAGAAAAATATAATTTTTTAGCATAGACTCGCAAATTAGTAATTCCGACTACTGCATACTAAACTACTTGAAAGAAAAATAAGACAAAGATAAATCAAATACAGGTATTGCAAAAGAAACAAGGGTTAACAACTGTTAACAAAAATAAAGCAAAAATAGAATAATCTATAACAGATGCAACGACGTAAGATTTTAGCATAAAGATAAATAGACTATTTTCACATTACCTAATTTTTTAATCAAACAAGAACGTAGTTTACTAGTTTTAATGCAAGCTTATCTGTTTTCATTCAAGAATTATAATTTCACTTTTGATTATCATAGAGGAAACATATTTTAGAAATGCAAGCAACTTAATTATACTATGATGATATTTCAAAATGCAAACAAATTCTAACTAAAATTTTTTCAATCGGTTTAGTCACTTCATATTGTTCAAATAAATGGAGACTTTTTAAAAATTCGTTGTAATACAATTATCAAAAATCCGTTCAAAATGCATTCACAAGCATGTACGAACACAACACATGCAATAAACGCCAAACACGCGTTACGGACTTTGTGTCGCACGGTTTTAGTAACACTAGCGATAAAATCGGCTAGATAGAGACGCAGGCGCAGGTTATCGGAGCTAAAGCGTCACTAATGGTAATTTTCCCAGCTACGTTTAACCATTTGTTAGTGTTTTTGCTTCAATAAATTCATGAAATGCGTTTCTAAATTACGTAACTTGGACTTTCTTTGAAACTTAGTTTAACTTAACACTAATGAATCACTAGGTATTGATAAAATAAATGGAAACTTCAGCAACCCAGAATTATAGTTAGTTTATACATAAATAAAATTGGAGGGTATAAATGGAATACCAAAAAGAAAACTATTTCAACATAAACACTTTAAATTTTTCTTTGTGTGCGTCTGTCTGGAAGGTCAGATCTGTTTTGAGTAATTTCAAATATCGTAAAGGTTCATCAACTAGTATAAAGGAAGACGTATGATTTGTATATTGTATAATATGTAAAATAACTGTATCTGTGGTACGTAAAGTTCGTAAAGCGCGTCTGACATGTATATTGATGGTAATTACCTTGGCCATTATCGTCCCTATCGTCTGCATTATCGTGTAGCTCCTCCGGTTCTGGTTGCATAACTGGACTGTCAGCTTGAGGCTCTGGATCGCGCGGCCTACCTGAGCCGAATCCAGGGTTAAAACCGCAGGAATGAACTCGAATATCGAAACACCCAGGCTGTGGTAAATTGACGTTCTGCTCCTGGTAGAAAGTCTAAAGTCATTGGCTGTGACCAGTGATGGCGATGTGGACTTTGAAATCCTCATCGCCAATAGAACTAGTACGGCCAGGTGGAGTCGTTAATTCGCTTTCTAACCAATGATAATTACGCATTTTTTCCTTTTAAATATTAACATGTTATTAAAATAGCAATTATCAGAAAAAAAACTCTTATGTAACTCTGGTAATGGTAGAGTTAATTAGGAGTTACGAGAATTTAATAAAGACAAGTTATATAGAAGCTTGTGAGCTTGACACTTAGTGGTTAGACATTACAAGTTCATGTTTTCCCTTTTTTATTCAAATAGTTCCAGTTTTATCATCTATCAACTAAATGACGAATTTACTGAATCTGAGCAGTGTCTCACGTCCAGTAAAAAATAACCATAAAAGTTTAGCGCAAGCCTCAGTTGTACAAACAGTTCCCACTCTTTGGGTTTGCATATTAGCGCTGAACAACCTGTTGAAAACATTAGCAAAAAAAAAAGAGATGACAGCATATTTTCTGAGTGTTTCAGCTGTGGATCTTATCAGCTTATCCACCTAAGGAATATTAATAAGAAAGAATACTGACCGAGCCTCCATGATGCCCATGGCTGAATCTAATTCATTATTGAAGAAGCGCTTGATGGCCATCTCGCAGTCATCGAGGGCCATTTGCAGATTCACGTTGGGACTATAAAAAAAAAGGACAATCAGTTTCGGCACAGCTGCTCTTTGTGTTCTGTGTCTATGTGTAATGTCCGCGTGGAATTAAAACAAAAGTGAAGCCTGCCTGTGTTCTTCCTGACTATCCTCTACATCTCCACCAAATTTCATCGAAATCCGTTGAGCCGTTTAGGCTACAAACTCTAACAAACATCCATCCCTTCATCTAATCTTTCGCATTTGTAATATTAGCATGAAGTATGATTTTCAAGCAACCCTTTTTAACATCCTTTTCAGAACTATAAAACGAATATATCTAAAATCAAAACTAGTATTTAAGAGATGTTGCCCGCGCCGCTGCCTGCGTGGAATTAAAATAGCCTATGCATTCTTTCAGCCTATCTCCTACATCCGTGAACTCTAACAAACATCTATTCATCTAAGCTTTCCCATTTATAATATAAGTGAGATAATATAGATATACTTACTCCGGTGAATCGCCCGAAGCATCTTGGAAGTTATCCTGCTGCAGCAAAAATAAATCGATCATAAAATAATAAAAACTATTATGAAATAGCAAAATATATGAGCAGCTATTTTAATGTGGCGGCCACCTTGGACTTAATTGGATTTTATTCTAAAGCCTTTTTGGTTCCCATATTGGGGCCAAAGTACAAATGTTACATCAGTCATTTTGTAGTGACGGCCATCTTGGATATATTGAAAGCGAATACTGTTCTAGTCAAGGTTTCTTCTTGATACCTTATATTGTTTTTCTTATACAAAAATGTCATCCGCACTTTTGTTGCATCAGCCGTTGCAGTGACATTGAATGTTAAATTTTATTTTATGTGGGTCTAATTTTAGTAATTAAATGTTACAATCAGAAGTCTGAAATATTTTTTGACGACTTGTTCGAAGAGAGGGTCCATTACTACTCGTATTCCCAAAACAAGATCAGTATATACTCGTAAAAGAACATAATTTTAATCTCTCTTTTCTGTTTGGGTCTGACTATTTCTTTCTGGGTTATTACTAAAGTTTATCTTCAACAGTGGTTAAGCCCGGATAACATCTTCGTAGGAAAGGGCCGGCTCGCCCCTCCCCCTCGCTATACTACGACCACACAGAAGACACGCGTGAAGTTTAAGCAATCCCGCGTTTCATCTGGTGACTGTGCGTGCCGGAGGCCTAATTTTAATTCCATTCCCTATAAGCAAAGGGTGGGAAGAGTCGATAGGAGGCTGGTGTTAAATAGGAAGGAATTAAACATCCTCTTTATGTGCGTCTCTTCCTCGATCAATTTCGGATGTCTGTGAGCTGCGGTCGCTTCGTCTTTTCGAAGAATTCAAGTAGCCTCTTGCTCGTTTGCAATCTTATGATTTATAAAAAAAACTTTACTAATACTTACAGCATTATCACCATCCATATCGAGATGTGCTCGCAGGTCTTGCGGAAGTGTAATCAGGGGACCAGGAGGCTCTTCCCGGTCCGCAGCATTGCGGGCGCGGCGACGAGCTGACCTCTTCCTTCCCCCTCCTTTCTTCTTTTGGTGGTCGTCGGATGACATCCAAAAGCAAGTTAATTAAAACTAGAACAAAAGGAAACACGACTTGAGTAATTGTGCTCTAACAACAAAAAAACTTCGATAGAAAATTTACAGATGTTATAAAGTTGGTCTGTTTGTATGTAACATCGAAAGGAAAATTCCGGATTTCGTGAAGATGATTTATTTTCATTGTTGATAAAGAAAATCGTATTAACAAATGTTTTTTCTATCACTCCATCTGTCCGCACGCCGAGTTTATTACAAGTAATGAACAGTATGGCTGCACCGATTTTGACGGGACTTTGACTGGAAGGTAGCCGATGCACGCGTGAATGTTGTATATGAGGTGTTTTTTTTTTAAATTCCGAAATAAAGAAGTTTGAATGCAAGTAAGATTTTACCATCTTTAAATATTATGTGCCAGTACCTGGTATGCAACTATGCCAGTTACTTACAAGTGTATTCCCAGCCTAATTGTTGTGACAATATTAATGCGATTTTTCGGTTCATTTATCATAATAATGGTAGTCGATTTCACAAAATAGTCATAGATTAAAAGCCGATACCGAAAAAAAATTATGTTTGAGTTTTTAATTGCCGTTGATTAATTTTGAAATGTGTAATTGTTCAAATACTTTAATTAAATGATTTTAATATAATTGTAAAATAACTAGCTATGACACCGTCCGCGCGTAAAAAATAATTCCGAGCACACACAGTGGGCTTCCTTCTATATCTACGTCAAATTTCAACGATATCATTTTATCCATCTAAACATTCCCATTTATAATATTAGGAGTAAGATCTATCGATTGATGAAAAATTAAAAAATGCTTAACTCTCACTGCTTCCAAAACGTTATAGAAAAATGATCACATCTGATGACTGAACTTATCCGTAGAAATAATCTAAATTACCTCAATGTAACGGCCATTGTTTAAGCTTCATATTCGAAAGAGAATGACAAATCTTTAATTGTAATCGTTTTTGTGTCGAGATGCAGGAGACGGTGGACGCAAATTAACCACAGGAAAAAAGTAAACAAGAAAATCGCAGTCACAATCAAACGAATTAGAATACGCGGTATCATAATGTTAATCCAATAGAAAATATAAGAGTTCCACCCCACTTTAACCGACCCAGCGTCCACTCAACCACTGCACTTGCGCGTACGAATCGATTAAATACGGTTCACTAAAATCTATCACTTCACAATTATCATTAAAAATAGTAAAGGTTTCATCATTAACAAATATTCAAACGCACTAATAATACACAGGAATAACGCACTTACTTTATAATAAATCAAGAGATGACATGTGTTATTCGGTTCAAAGTGCAATTAGAACTGCCGAGGCCCGGGCGAGCCGGCCCCTTTTATACTATGCGCATCCCCCACCCGC
>NW_013525080.1:370708-380944 GCF_000836215.1 Papilio polytes | reverse complement strand
CCCTAGCTGACAGCTGTCAATGTCACTAGAAGTATGGATAGATTGGCGCGCAACCTGGGTCTGGACGAGAAGTGTTGCTCTGAGTTTAAAGTGACAGAATCAATTAAATAAGTTGTCTAAAAGTACATGGTGGAAATCGAACTAGAGACCTGCAAATTTGGGAGATATTTTTAATTGGATTGATTATAAAAAAAAATGTAGACTTCATAACTCATCTGTAACTGTTCTAAGTTTTGTAATTATGAACCTTAAACGTTTCAACTTAAAATTCATAATGTAGTATAGTTTGCAGAAAAAAGTTGGTACTTATTGCAAGAGACCTTGTCACTCAGCGCCCCCCCTCCGTGAATCCAGACAGGGTGTTATTGCGCAGGCGAGAAAATATTGAACGGATGCAAATTTCAGCCGACTTCAAAGACTATTTTTAGAATGTCTGGAGTTTTTTTATGGAGAGTAGGATTTTTTTCCTGTTATTGCGACGTTCGAAATACGAGGTCATGTGAATACGCAGTAAAACGAAGTATAAAGCACAGGATTAAAATAAAAAAGTTAAAAAATACAAATGTTAGTCGGAATTCAATTTTTATTATTCCCAATCGCATTTAATAAGAGATTTAACAAAGACATTTAAATGTAAATGTAAATGTAAATGTAAATGTATCAGACAGAATAGCCGATGATATTGGCTAGGTCTAAGGGAAGAGGGTGTTGGGAGGGAGGGCATCTACCTAGGGTAGCTAGTCTGGCTTGCAATAACAGCGTTTCAACATTTTTTGCATATGGCTACTACTGCAAATATTTAATATGTTCGGTTTAAAACTGCTATAAAATTTATACTTGTTAAGATTCCGAAATTAATAGATTTTTGAACATACCATATGTGTAGATTTGATGAAATTAAATTTTTACTTTCTTTGGCGCATTAACCGCAATTCAAAAAATCTTTGTATATCGAAACACACTCAGAATTGGAATGGAGTCATATTTTATAAATTCTCCATAAGTAAAATGAAAATATTAATAACATTAATATGTCCATCAGTTAGTAGTATTGTATGAGAGACGATTTGGTCAATTACAAATCATTTTATGCGTTATGATTTGTGTGAATTTTCAAAAAATTATTTTTGTATTGGTTTATTGATTTTTAAGTGTTTTAATAGTTTTATTTGTCGCCGGCACGGAAATAAAAATGCATGAAGCAACAAGTCTTTGCGACTTTGACATTCCTAGATTGTCTTAACTTGATAACACATGCGCACTGGCGCGGCGTTACCTACAGCCGGGCGTTGCCCAACCGCAGTTTGACAGATTTGACTGTACAGATTTTACCGTCTCTCCTTAAAAAACATATTTTATTTTTTGATTTAAGGTTCAAAGTAAGTTTGTTTAAACACGAAATTATAAGTAATTGAAATAATAACAAAGAAATTGTCCGACAAACATTTATACAAAGTAAGTTTTATAAAGTTGAGATTTTGTTCTCTTGTAAAAACAAATTTAAATCAGACAAACGTTCGATGTCGCTGTCCTCATTTTTTTACAAAAGTAAATCTCGAAGAAATTAACACCTACACACAGTGTCAAAAATCTTACCTGATTAAATTTGAACTAAATATTTTCTTCCAAAACAACTAAACTGAACTTGAGTAATTGTCTTTTGTTATTTGAGGTTGCAGCGAGTTGTTCCCAGACTGAACCTCTTCACTAGTAACTTAATCGGTTGTCTCACGCGAAGTGCCTTCTCCCGGCACTTGAACGCTTGTATCTTCGCCGTACCATAACTTTTTTATATACGCCACCAACATCTTGTAGAAATAGAAGATCACCAAATTAATGATCACCAACAACAATGTTCTCTGCCTTTGCGGTGTCATGTTTATTTTTATCTTCATTTTGTTTTTCACAAGGACACAAATGTGCCCGTCAACCGTTCGATCCTATACCTCCCGGGCGTCCGATAATATGATGTTAAGTCCACAAACACACCAATTACATAAAATTCGCAATAATGTACTTAGTTATCATACCGAAGAATATCGAAATGAAAACATACAGTGGTCCATACACGAATACTATAAAGAACAATCTCAAATAAGAATTCTTCATGTTTAAACTAATCAGACCGAAATTAAAAATAAAAATTGATATTCTTTTATTTAAAAGTCGCGTAGGCGCGTCGGAACCCCGCAAACTCAAGTGGAACAATGCAATGGATGCAGAGGGCGGCGGGTTGACAACGAGCGCTGCGCATGCGCCAACAAGCGTCCTCAGGGACCTTCAGCTCCCACCAGATTAATCGATTACCGCCTTCGGAAGTTTTCCATGATTTATCCTTTGTTTAGAAAGATTGAAATGTTTTCTGATTGTCGGACATTTTGATAAAATTAATAGTTACAAATAATAGTTATAAATGGTATGGAAGTTTGTTTTATGTATGTATATATTTTTAGAGCCGTTTTTAAAATACCTAGTAATGAATATCCATTCATCCATCCAAACTTTACATCCAGAATATTATAAGGAAGAAAGATTTGTATTTTTGTTGATGTTAAAATAACACAAAACTACCGGGCCTATTTCAAAAAAATGTCTCACCATTAAAAAGCTACGTTGTCACTGACATAGGCTATATTTTTTTTATAATTTCACGGTAACAAATCCGCGAGCAACGGCTAGTGATACTATAAAGTTCTAGTATGAAGATACGTTGTGTTATAAATTTTTGAATTATGAACCCTAACTCGATAAACTTAAGGGTAATTTTCTACGAAGTGTGCTCACAAACTTAGTACTTATTGCGTCCCCACCCCCCTACCCGCTCAGTTCACCTTCAATTCCCAGAATCCTGTCCGGGAAAGTTGCTATTACGCATGCGAGAAAATATTGATTCCAGTCCCAGCCCAGCTATCAACGTTATTTATAAAATTTTCTCTAACTTTAAAAAATTTCAAATCAAAGTTTTTCGCCTAAACAAATGAACAGTTTACGATGAAATTTGTCATAGATGTAAAGCATAGTCTTCAAGAACACATAAACTACTTACGTTTTTTTGGATAGATTTTTCTTAGAACGTATCTATATCTCCTAAACAACTCAAAGGATGTCTATGAAAGGCATAAATGCAGACCACAGACCGTGTAGATTTAGACTACAAGTGATAAATTGTGACAACTAGCGCCCTCTATTATACATTCTCTATGACCATGTAGGTTTTACATGTTTTGTGATGGAACCAACCTAGCAGCGCCTCTCTGGACTAAACATCCTACAATATTATTCCAAGGTCCCAAGTCTTGTCTCACAAGGCCGCATTTCAAGTGGGATTTGTCTGGAGATTACGTCAGCGTAACTGACGATAACTTTAAGTTATAAAAAAAAATAATGTCAACGCATGTCATGTATGCAGATGTAAATTTTTAAACAATAATATAATTGTAAATTATTTGTAATAATAATGTTATTGATGGGATAGTAACGAAGACCTTCGACTAATCTCTTAAGAAGCTCTCGCTAGACAGTTGGATTAAAGGCCCGATTTAAAAGACAATTATTTTATAACGGCACGCCTTGTGAGGAAGACTTGTCTGCAGCCCTAGCCACTGGTTGCTTGAGTCATCGCATTCCGCAACCGGTGGTGCTCTTTATATAAGTTTTATTTTATTTCTATATAAATCATGTAAAATTTATTATATACTCAATAAGGAATAAAGATATATGTGAATAATGTAATTGTACTGTAATCACTAGTGAATATTCGGTTTACAAGAGAGAGAGAGGAATAGCGCGCTTGTTATAACTCGTAATTGACATTGACAGCTACTATAGGGAGGGGACGCGCACGTCATCGGACTAGTGTTGCGCCGTTATACTGGCGCGGTATCGATTTTCATCTAAACAATATGTAAATATGTCACCTTTCAAATATGAAAAGTTGGGATATTTTATACACCTGGGCCGGTGTTATGTAAAAATTAGGACGTCATTATATTAATAAAATTACATTTAATTTTAGCAAAGGTTGGAAACGCTTCATAGAAACACATGTGTCAGCTAAATTATAACTCTTGTGGTAACAGTTTGCTATACAACATTCGACCCTAAGTGGATAGGTAATTAAATTCTTCTACTGTTCATATAGGGTTTGTCTAGCTTATCTAAGACGAATTTATTTAAGAATCATAAAAGCAAAGTCGTGTATAAAGATTATGCTACATCTAACCTGAAAGAAAATTTGTATGGAAGTTTGTTACTAAGTATCTCCTAAAAGATTTAACTGATCTTGATGAAATTTGACACAGATGTAGAATATAGTCTGGAAGAAGACACAGACTACTTACTTTTTTTTTTAATAGAAGAGTATGTAGTAAAATGATTTGAATATAAAATATTGAAATGCTTACCAACTAAAACTTCCTTATGGTAGATATCCTTTTTACGCATAAAATGTTTTTTTACTCCTGTTATCCAAATGCACTAATCAGCACGTATGACGCAAGCGCAGAATTTAAAAAGCAATAATTAAACAGAAAACTCCAAATTCAACATAACCGAAGACATTTGTATAAAGTACACATTTATTTGAAAATAAAAATTATTATAAGGAGGAGAAATGTTGCCAACACATAAAAAATAAGACTAATCAAACACAATTTTCCCAGAGAAATCATAAAAATCGTCCATATCATGATGGAAGTTTTAAAGTCTTAAGGAGTTTTAAGAAGTGATGATTATAGTACAGCGCGCGTCGTTCACTGTAGTGGTCTTCACTAAACTTGCAACGACTGCAGC
The DNA here is from genome assembly GCF_000836215.1 of Papilio polytes. Lineage (NCBI taxonomy): Eukaryota > Metazoa > Arthropoda > Insecta > Lepidoptera > Papilionidae > Papilio > Papilio polytes. The sequence goes on along the minus strand of NW_013525080.1, from coordinate 376,153 downwards.
TAAAGTTAAAGAGAGGGGGGGGGCTTGGCCCAAAAACCTAATCTATTGCACATGCGCAGTCCCATTGATCGTGTCCCCCCACCCCTAAACGACCTCGGTTATATCCTATTACGTCATACGATGACACCTTTGCCCTTTAAAATATCGTCATAAGACTATGTCGTTATTAACATTAGAAGGTCTGAAATCGTCACTTGTCTTACAAGTACATCCAAGCCATAGGATTATGCTATTTCCAAGTCGAAAATATTCGAACCTACGACCACATGATGGCACGTCCGTCCCCTTAACCAATAAACTACTGGCGCTTCATCGCTATGTCGTCATTCTAACAACTGAACGTTTTATGACGTAGAAATAAATGGATTTGAACCAAAGGCTATAAAGAATACTAGCATTTAAATAAAATAATATTCTTATACTAGCTTTACTAACGCGACTCCGTTATCGTAAAATTAAGAAAAAAAATCAAAAGTAAGTAACGTATTCATGCAGAGTATTTTCAACGTCTATTTCAAATTTCATGTAGGCTACAAACTCTAACAAACATCCATTCTTCCATCGAAACTTTCGCACACCTTTGACAATTATCGCACAACTGTTTAGTCGTATGAGCTTACGAGCTTGCAACAGCAAACGTCATTAGCGCGGTTTTTTCTAAAGTCATCTATCATATTCCCGCGTGCCCCCCTTCTACCAGCTATCTTTGAGTCGAATTCCACAATTCAAAATCGGACCACCGGTACGCCATTTTTAAATGCGGAATTTCTAAAAAAGTAGCCTATAATATGTTCGTCTATGCCAGCTACCCTTCAGTGAAAGTCCAGCCATTTCGGAGATTACCCGAAACAAACGCGACTTGCGGACAGACAAAAATTTTTAAAAAGCGATTTTCGTTATCAACAACGCAAATACATCATCTTCCCGAAATCTGGAATTTTTCTTTTGATATTACAGACACTCCTAATTTATTATATGTATAGATATAGTTTTTTTTAATCGAAAAAGTAGTTGAGTTTATTTAAAACATACAAAAATTCAAAAGATTTGAATTATTGTTGTAATATTACTAGCATTTGCCCGCGACTTTATCCGTGTGGAATAAAAAAAACTTAGTAAGTAGCCTTTGTTCTTTTAGTCTATGTTTTACATCTGTGCTAAATTTCTTTAAGATGCATTAAACCGTTTTGCAAATATGAAGTAACAAACATCCATCCATCCATACTTACATTCACACTTTTTCACTTATAATATTGTATGAAGTTTATAATTATAGACGTTCTCTCTCTCTCTCCTCGCTTTCGTGTGCTTTATGCTTTGTTCTCAGCAACTGTCATTCTCTTTGTCACGCCGAGATAACATGTTTTGTATAGGTGTTTCGGTAGTAAGAACCCGCAGTTTTCACTCTCGCGACTTCATTAATGTAGAATTTCATTGCCTTAGAACATAGGTAGTATGTCGATATTTTAATTTTTCGAGTTATTTTCTGAGAATTCTTAAAAATAATGAAGTTATTTTATAAAATTACTAGCTGTTCCCGTGCGACTTCATCCGCATGAAATTATGAAAATTTTATTTTATTGTTTTCATTTGTCAAATTATCAATTACAAATGTCAAAATGACATGGCGCCATGACAACTTTGTTTCCCTGATGTTGGCAGCAACTTATGGTCTCTTTCCCACACTAAGGTTTTTATCCAAAATATTTTTACTAAATTTAATGATGTTAAAATATATAGCCTAAAGCTTGACGCAAGTGTAGGGATTTTTATTAAAGAGGATATTATTCAAAAACATGCTGTCATTGCTGACATCTTAAGCAACAAAGAAAGTGTTTACGCTTTATTGTAATAGTATAGAAGTATAGATAATTGCGTATGTAGTTTGCCAAATTGTGTTTTACTAGAAAAAAATAATGAATGAATGAATTTTAGTGTAAACTATTTCTCTAGGGTGTGGTCGAGAGTCGCTGCACCCCCCACCCCTCCCATCCCGCCACAGAGTAGAAAATTGTACAATAAATACATAAATTAATTGAAAATAGGTACTAACTGCCTTCAGTCCAAAAGTGGAAGACTCAAAAACACATGTAAATTTTTCATTAATATGAAATTGGACATGTTGATAAGAATTCTCTTAAAAAAAACAAATTCTGTTGATAATCGGCCTCCCCCCTCTAGATAAAGTCTGGTGACGCCCATGAATGAGATGGCGGGTAGTTTAATATCTTTATGAGGGCATATTTGTATACATATGTGTTGATTTTATTGAAATGTTTTGTTTATAACAATTATGTCATTCCATCGGTTTTCTTCCGGATTAATGCAATTGCCTTTAATTTTTCCAAAAGCAATGTCTATTTTAGATATAAAATTAGAAATATCTAAAAGCTAAATCTTACCTGAAAAATGTTAAATTAAAAGTTGAGTAACGCGCGAAGTCCTCTCATTAGTATAAAATATAAAATGTTTACAATAACTAAAAACAATGTGAAACGACGCCGAGGCGTCATTTCGATGCGGAAACGGATGCCCGCACGACGCATGCGTAAGCCTTAAAGTCCGGGGATCCCGAAGAGCGCCGAGCGAGCGTTGCACCGCCCTATCGATTAGCGCAATACACAAACGACCCGGGGATTCCGATTAAATTGTACACAATCAAAACTATTTTACACTTCTTTAAAAAAATCAAACACTGAATTCAAAGAAATAGAAGATCTATGAAATAATTAATAAAGGTTTCGTAAAAGATATAGGAGCACGTCCGTCTCACACGCGGTCGGAAACAACAATGAAGACTGCAGGGTGTCTGAAGTGTTGTATGATATACTTTAGGGATGAAAACACCCCACTTTACTCAACCCCTATGCCCCCAAGTTATTTAATAATGTAAGCGCCTGCACGTTAATATCGACATAGAGTTTAAATAATAAGTGCATGGAATTTTGTATGATAACTAATTTAAACATTAACATGTAATAAATTTACTACACATTTCGTTACAATACTGACGCCTTTAAAACAGGGTAATAAACATTACAGATTTCGGTTCGATTCTTAAATAATTTGTGCGCGAAAAATGCAAAAGTTTTCTTGAAATTACATTTTTCTCAAACGATGGGTAAATAGATGTTTTACGCGGGCATTTAACCGAGACAGACTAAGGGTGAGTTGCACCATATCGCCGGTTACCGTTAAAGTTAAAATTATTTGTAACATTAATATTTGGAATAACCTTAAAATTTACTAAGGATGAGTTACATTAACTAACTATAAACCTTAACCAGCACATTCCCGATGGTTACGTCTTCGGATGTTCATGATATTCGCTACACCAGTTTTGCGCTGGTCAAAATGACGTCATATTTGACACTAATCATAACCGCCCGATTTTGGGCGGTTATAGTTATCGTTACGGTTAGTGTCAGTTCGGTAGTGTCAACTGTCACAAGCTCTTATCTTCAAAAGCACAAATAATGGAAAAAGTAATGGAAAAAGAAAATATCTACTATTATCCTATACGCAATCCAGAAGAATAAAGTCTTGCGTGCTCGGAAATAATGGATTTCCAAGATGGAACTCGACATTTGGCCAAACGTTCAGTTTGGACAAATTTCGAGTGTCTAAGGCCATAGCAACAGCGCTTGTCCCTTTTCTCTTATTTAAAAAAATGTCCTCCATAAAAGGTCAATTTATAATATGCATTGACAGGACAATTTATAATATGGAAAATAAATAAGATGCATTTATATTTGTATAATTTTATTGCTTCATTTTTGCTACATATTTGAGTAGTAAAGTAAATACAGTTTCAATAATGGCCCAAACTAGTTTATTTTCACAAGAGTTTGCCATTTTCTCCATCTTCGTGGGCAAAAAGTTTATTTCACTATAAAATACCATGCGTATGATACATAAATATAATCGGCGAAACATGAATTTCCAAACATTTTAATTTACGTAAATGTCATTCTTGACACCAACTTGTCACTTTAGTGACATTCAGGTTTAAATGTTTCCATTGTAAAAACGAAAAACACATAAAACCTCTGTGAGAATATGTTTTTGCACTTGTAACCCTATTATAACTTTTACGATAACCGGCGATTTGATGCAACTCACCCTAAAAGAATATGATGTCACATTCTTTTTAGCGTACTTCTTTGTACGCCATAGAAGAAAAATATATGAATTTCAATTTTAAAACACCACATTGCCTATTATTGTTTTTGGTAATTACTAAACAATTAATTAAATGTAATCAAGAAAACGCTTGTTTCTCCTTCTCGAATCAAAAATCAATTTAAAGGGAAACATTTCTATTACTAGCTTTCCGTCCGCGTGGAATTAATAAAACAAATGTATGTAACCTATGTATTATTCCCGACTATCCTATAGTTGTATACCAACTTTCGTTTATATCCATTTAGTTTCGGCTACAAACTCTAACAAACATTCATCAATTCTTTTAAACTTTCCTATTATAAAATATAATAATCGCAATATTTTTTTTGAGTGAAACATTAACATAATTTTGTTAATTTACTTTTATTTCTTGTATTCCAATTAATCTATAGGCTTCATATAGTTTAAATCTAGTGTATCGAGTTTAGTGCTAGCAGTCTGTAGGGATTCGAACCCTAGGCTACATGATCTGCAATCCATACATCTAACCATTAGGCTCTTGGCATACAGATGTCGCGCCATTTGCAATTTACGGAGACATCACAATATTCGGTGATTACGCGCATGCGCGATTTACTGAGCATGCGCTTTGGTGTTGCTTACCGCACCAAGTAAAGACAAAGACAACAAGTTGTAGATGTACTTATACAAACAAAACAAAGGAATAAAGTCTACTATTAACAGTGTTAAAAAATCGAAAATACTATTAAACTGCCATTCTCCATTCGAAAAAAAGGGATTTCCTAAAATTGTAATAAAAAAATCTTCATCACCAGGTTACGTCGACTAACCTAAGCTAGGGGAAGTCTTACCTCATTGTAAATCCGTTAACAGCAAAAACCGTCAAAACTAACATATCAGCAGGCCACATAATAGTCTATTTTAATAGTGACTGGGAACTTGATATATCTTTACTGACACGTACACATTAATTTTCAAACTCAAATAACAGGTAATTATTTCGTATACAATAATGAAGTAAAAACGAAAATACTCTATAAATAATAACAGTAATAGTAAAAAAATATAAGACCATCAAATAAAGTAAACAAATAAGAAGAAATGAAAAAAAGTATTTAGTGGTGATTATCATTGTTTATTAATTTTTGGATGAAACGCGGTATGATACATAAAGCGGTATAAGCAGTAGACGTAAAGTATATATATGAAAATTAGGAACGCTCTCGTCTGTGGTTGCAAACGATGGGGCATCGTAATAATTGATAAAATTAAATAAATATATAATGCAGTATGTATATA
>NW_013525080.1:344740-370692 GCF_000836215.1 Papilio polytes | reverse complement strand
CGGCAAACTCGTGCTACAGTTTAACAACCACTGCAGTGGCCTAATGCATGAAGCATGGGGCCGTCGCCACCCTCGCGCATGCTCACTACGCCCCTCGAAATGTATACTATACTGCAATATGCAATTTCATAATCCTGGGAACGAACAATAGAAAAATTGCAGACATTTTCCAATTATAACGCGACTAAATCTGCAATGCTCGCGCTCTATGCAATTCACTGAATGTTTCGTACCAATCGCGCTACTGGGAAATAAATAGCTCGGTCGATCGATAAACCGATAAGGCCCAATCTAAAAAACACTCTTTTCATTTTGGTCGGAGCCAACAGCTCGGATGTCTATTCGCTTGTTTAACAATATTGTTTGGAATATCCAACCAAAATGAAAATAGTGTTTTTTAGGCTGGACCCGATCGGTTTATCGATCGACCGAGCTATTTATTTCCCATTAGCGCGATTGGTCCGAAACATTCTGTGAATTGCATAAAATTAATTTTAAATACCCGATCGACTATAACAGCTAGCGCCATCTTTTGGCTGCATCTTAAAACGATTTTAACAAGTACAGAAAAATAGCAAATGAGATTTGCACTCGTCTTTTACACTATTTTTGATTTTCGAAATGTTATTTCTCATGTCCACGATAATGAGTGTGTGTTGTACAAAGACATTAAAAAATATACAGTGTACAACATTTTTTTTCACAATTACTTTCTCTGGAAGATACTTTACTAGTTTTCAAGTTTAGTACGCCTCCTCATATCATTGTATTGGCATATAATAAAACACTCTACAAAGTTATAACAAGCTCCATTTTTTGTTTAAAATGAGCTAAAAAATGGTAATATAGACATTTCAATATCATGTTTACACCTATTGGAATTTTATATTATGATCTATCAATAAATAGCGTTAGTGATTTTTGTGTGAAAAATGTTCCAAGTGAATCGAAATATGCCTCCTCTATATATTTGAATCTCTTTGTTTCTATACCAACAAAACAATTCTAAACACGTAAATCGAACATGCGCAGAATACAATTTATTTGACCAATCGGGCAAGTGCACGATATTCCACGCATGCGCGGTGCCCTACTCGTCTGTCATCGAATGACAGTTTGACCACGCGCCATTTTGAATCTGTCATATACCAACAGAAAACAAAAGACAAAATAAACAAAGACAAAAGTTATTATAAGTGAATATAGCTTATTTTAAAGTAAATCATGTACCAGTCTCTTCATTGATAGAGTAAATAAATAGACAAAAATACGGGTATTGTTAAGGGCAGTTCTGTCAATCCTATTATCGAGAGATTTTGAAAGTTTGCTGTTAACGGTTTCATTAATGAGTATTTTTATTCCTTGTTCTAAAGAAAATAAATTGAAATTCGTGTTAATATTGTACTAATTTTGCAAACTTCGGAAAAGAAATAATAAAAATTTCTTAATTTCTAAATCTTACCTAACAGGAGCTCGCCACAACTTCGCTCTTGGAGTGCTCAGGAACCACAAGTTTAAAAAAATGTCTTAAAATTCTTTTTTGTCAATAGTAAGTTCGTGATAACGTAGAATGTAAAATCTACAAATGTTAATAGCCAACAATAGCAGGATGCCCAGAGCTAAGTAAAAGTACTGGCGCGGCGTCATGTTTTCAAATTATTTTCGTCAACGGTATATTCAAAAAGAGTACGCCCCTGGCTTTAAGTCGCAGTTATGTCGCAACACGCTTGCGCGGAGTTATCGATGCTGCAATGTTCAAGTAATGGCGGCCCGGGAATTAGCTGTATCTATAAAGATATATGTCTAATCGCACTTGTTTACGCCCTAGTGATTATTAAATAAAGAATGTCAATTAAAATCGCGCACAAAATCGAAAACACGAGACAAATCAGACCTAAAACTGTTAACCAAAATAAATGACGACACAACATTATGTAACACAGATGTTAATTTTAAAAGTTTGAATTTAAAAAAAAAAAAGTTTAATAATAAAATGATTTTAATAATTTAAAAAAATTGGGCAACACGTCGATAACACGAGATGACTGACAGAGTATTGTTTGCCGCGCGCACCAAGACCTCGCTCTACACATGCGCGTCCCCTCCAACGACCCCCGGCTCTAAAGCCCTGGCATAGACTATCTCCAATGCTTCTAGAACGTAGTATCGATTACGTATCCTATCCATAGACAGAACTCCAGCGCCGTGCTAGCAATGAGACAGACCCTAGTAACAAAGATCGAATATTAACCATTTTAACGACCATTTTAAAGAACACTAGCTTTCACCCGCGATTACTTCCGCGTGAAATGAAAAAAGTGATTAGCTTAAGCACTTTTTTTTTTCATTTAACGCGAAGGATAGTCTGGGAGAACACTTAGGTGTTAGGTGTTCAGACTATCCACTATCCACTATCCACTATCCACTATCCTCTACAGCAATATCACCGAAAGAACTTGTGATCCAAACTAACCATCGATCTAAACTTCCGCATTTATAACATTAGTATGATTGGGATTTGATTCTATGCCTAACGAAGTCCGCAGCGTCGCAACCGCAGATACGTTGCAGGACGGGAGTACGCTCTTTTCTCAAAGGCAACTACGTCCTAAAAGAAATTGGATTCATTGTTCTACAGAAGGTTTTTATGATAACATTTTGTTTTAAACGGGACACAAGTCACTTTTATACGAATTGAAATTATGGAATACACAATAATACGTGGAAAATTAGAGCAATCCTGACACATGGGAGATACGAAGAGACGCGGCTAGTCTAGTACGACCCGCCTGTGAGTTCAACGTGCACCCACCTTTAAATGGTTGGGTCCTTACTGAAAAACCTGTATCATTTACACTGTCGAAGCTATTTGTGAACTGAATGACGTCACAACTGTAAAACGAGTTACTTTGCTGACGTTAAACAATTACTCGATACATCTCTACTTCTCGTTTACGCTACTTCATATTGAAGTTGATCGCCATGACTTTTTCAATTAGCAAACGATTCCAAAACAAAACATATACTGTATTAACGGGCATTATAATACTATCAATGTACGCGAGAGAAGATAATCGCGACGAAATCCATAATCTCCGACTACCCTACAAAATTACAAGCATTGGTACTTATTTATTTGGGGTTGAATACGCAGTTAGAACGTTGGAAATGTACATATGAAATTCAACTCAAAACACATTAGTACATGGTTGGTATTGAATCTGGACGTGTAGATTTAGTTCCAATCCGAGCGTGAGTTTTGCAACTGCGCCACTACGCTCTTTAAAAATTTACTATTGATTAACTCTCACCTAATTAGTGGCGATATCTGAATAGATGGTTGAGGATTTGCTTCCACACGTAGAAGCTGATTACGTATAGAAGGAGCAAGATGGCGACACGATAAACGGCCTCAGGAATCATGGTGGCTTCAGAGATGGTCGGGAGGCTGAGCTGGGCTTCCAACTGAGGAGCCCGCCTGTATTGGTGTAGTAAACAAATGACAACGCACATGCGCGATTGTATCGATTGACCCGATCTCATTTCCTGGGAATCATCCCGTGATTTGGTACCTTTCAATACGTAAAGCGATTAAAATGTATTTAGAGTTGGATATCATCATAAATCTGGGCTGGTTTTCACTGCGGATGGTCGACAAAGTATGAGCTGCTCTTCCGTACACATCTATCAGTCGTCATATCGGAGTTTACTTCCTTAAGCATATCCTCCTTCACACTATCCAACCCTTCAAAGGGAAAAGGGACGGAAAATAAAGAGTGCCCTATACTGTGATGATTGTAACTAGTTTCTTCTAAGGATATGAAAGTTTTCGCCAAAAAAATAGATTCTATTGTTTTATTTATTTAAACAATATCTAACCTGCTGGGCGTAAGTAAGTAAATTATGTTAGCTTATTAGCGTCCTTAGCATATTATTTTCTTTGTCGATTTCTTCATATTCTCTAATAGAATCAACAGAAAGCCACTCTCGCGCATGTTCGAAATAAACATAATAAGAATTATTGTATTGGAGGGCGGCGTACTGGGAGAAGTTTAAAATGATTTCAGTTGTTTTCAAGCTTTAATTTTTCTAGATACAATCAAATCAATTTTCTAAGTTTTGTATTCCATCATACTAAGCATACTAAAATTATAAATGCGAAAGTTCAGATGGATGGATGGATGTTTGTTAAAGTTTTTAGCCTAAACGGCTGAACGGATTTCGATAAAATTTGGCATAGACGTAGAGGATAGTCTGAAAGAACATACTCAACATTGTTTTTTTTTTTAATTCCACGCTGACGTAATCGCGGGCGAAAGCTAGTTTAAAATGAAAATAAAATATACAACTGTATCAGTTAATACAAGAATATTAAATCGACCAACATTATTTCGATAATTGTATTGGTTGATTAATCGAGAATAGATATTAACTTATTAAGAAACTCTCTCATCAGTCGGATTGCCACGAAACAAAAGGCAGTTATTTTAAAAACCGCGCGCTTTGTGCTGGGGTTTCTTTCTCTGCACCCACCTGGTTGCTTGAGGCACAGATATCCCCAGCTGGTGATATACTATATATATTTTTGTAATAAAATATAGATGGTAAGGTAATAATTATGAAGTCTAGAATGACTAAGTGGTCTATGTAATAAAAGAGTTCATTTTAAAATCCACATGTAAATGTTATCAAGATCATAAACTTTAGCACAACAGATTTACTTTAACAAAGGAATTTTGTTCGAGTAAAATATAGCAATACAATTGCCAAATGCTTGTAAATTTACATGCAATCTTGATTTCGGCTACGATCGAGTTATTGTGATATTTTGGTCGGCGCCTATTGTTATAGTAAAGATATCTATCACATATATGCCACGCGCTATGTTTTTTTTATCAGGCGCTTCTTTTATTTAAATTACGTACTTAAAATTTAAAATGTATTCATATTTAAAAAGCCAAAATAGACTTATAAAAGAAAAAAATGTAAAGAAATATTTTACAATACATCTATTTTGCATTAAGATCTTTTTGATTATGGACGAGCATGTCTGACATCTGCGTCACAGCTTTGTCAATATACGCAGAAAGTAAAGGCAGATATTTCAATTACGTAAAGAAACAAAAGGATTAAATAGTTCTAAGTTAAGTGAATAAAATTGAGAAGGTAATGTTACGGCCGAATACTCAAACGATAATTAATCAAGTAACAGCAACTTAAATGACGGCCACGCCCGTGCCACGCCTTAAACTAAATTCGAAGGCGCGTACGAAAATAATTGTTTAAGATTCGTTTTAAAATTCGGATATTAGACTAATCGAACAAATGACATTTTAATGTTACTATAGAAAAAACACACCAATCATCTAAACATTTTTATTATTGCGCATTTCCTTTGTTCTCGTATCAATCTAGGACGCCGAGAGGTCGGATGCAAGGCGCATGTGCAATTGCAGGGGATGTACGCAGATGGGGTGATAAAATACATAGGTATAAGCTATCATTTAGTTAGCGTCCCTTAATAAAGCGCATGTGCAACTGCAGGGGGAATCAATACAGCGATGGACCGGGCCGCCTTTGTTAGCACTAAGTAATGCTAGCATACTCGTCCAAAAACATTTTGATCACGGGCGTTGCCCGTCTATAATTTAAGCTACGTCTGGACGGGCGAGACAGATACTCTTAATACTTATTAGTACATTTGGGTAGAGAGGGGCAAATGCCTCTCCTAATCTCCATGATTTTTTTTTCTTTCCCATAGAAAGGAGTAGATGTTTTTGTTCGACAGAGAATATTCAGATAATAAATATAGAAGTTTTAAAATAGAAATAAAGAGACTTTGATTTTAAAAAACCTTCATCATGTCTTACGTAAATATATTAAACCAGTTCATGCACTTAATAACAACAAAATTAAAGGTCTTTATAGACGTAATTTTTAAATATAGAAATTATTTTGAATCGTATCGTTATTTTTACTATGAGTTTAAAATCAATTTATAAAAACATAATTAAAAATACAACAGTTTTTTTGTATTTTATTTAAATGCTTGAAGCGTAAAAAAACTACTTGTAACCTTTTACTTATTACGTCATTACATAACTTATCATACTTCATATTAATATTATAAATGCGAAAGTTTCGATGGATGGAAAGATGGATAGATGTTTGTTAGAGTTTGTAGCCTAAACGGCTGAACGGAACTGCATGAAATTCGGCAATAAAAGCTATATAGTATTGTAACAAACATTCACTAGAGATCAGTAGTTTTTAAGTACAAAAATAGATGGCGCCACCTGTATTCTAAAACGCGATGTTGTATTGCATGTGCCTTAGGTTAAGTCGTTTATGTACATTATGCAAATTAGAAGACTTTACCCAAGAAGATCAAAAGATAACAAATATTGTTAAAAATACTGTCTTCTCGAGTTAGGTCCTACGACGCGATTTTGAGTATATTAGCTTGCTGTCTTGTGACTAATTTTATTCAGGATCGCACGAGTAGTGTAGCTGAATTAGGTTGCTTGCGGTAGTGAGTGATGGCCTAATTTAGCAGATAGCCGCTTGCTGTATTGTATTATGACGGTTATCCGGTGTTTGGTTTTTTTAATATTTTTTTCCCATTGGTATGGAAAACCAATAAACGACTTTTTTGCCCGCCTTGTTTGTTGCTGTTTTCTTTGGCTGATTCTGCTTTCGACATCCCTGCTCCTGTTATAAGTATGGTATAAAAAAATTTAAGTGACGTTTAAGTAAGCACTACGAGTGCTTGTTTTGTTGGATTCAAATAGGTAAATAAATCACACCAAGTTACTAATTAACTTGTTTATCTACACCACAGATTCCCAAATTTTTTCCTCCTTTCAAAGTTTTAATGGTGACAGTGGCACTTCTTAGAATTAAAAATGTAAAATATACAATTTTTAAAAGTAAGAAAAGAGAGTAAACCGGCAGGAACACCAAGGTGGACAACGCCCATGGACATCCGCAACACCAGAGGAATTACAGATGAGTTGCCGGCCTTTGAGGATATGGTAGGGTCGCTTCTTGAAGGACGTCGTACTTTACTTGGAAATACCGCCGAGGAAAGACTATTCCACAACGCGACTGTGCGAGGTAAAAGTTCCACAAAAATCGCACGATTGGGGATGGAATAATTATAAAATACTAGCGAATACTTTCACACGCGACTCCGTCTGCGTGGAATTGAAAAAAAAACAAAAGTGAATAGCTTATGTGTTCTTCCAGACTATCCTCTAAATTTATGCCAAATTTAATCGAAATCCGTTAAGCCGTTTAAGCTACAAACTCTAACAAACATCTATTCATCCATATAAATTTTCGCCTTTTTTAATATTAGTAATTAGTAAGATTGATGAAGGCCAAAATGCCTTCAGACCCAAAATTTATTTAGAAGTACATAAATAGTTCAAAACCTTGTGGGATTTAAATTTCAAAGACAACATATTGATAAGTATTCTCCTTGTATTAAAAAAAAGACAAATAAGAGCATTTTGTTTCCTAGTCGTAACGCCATCTATCAACACCACAGTGAACTAACCATTGTTGCTAGAGAAACTACAATATATGACAGCTAACGCCATCTGTCCACAAATTTTACATTCAATAAAGTTGAGGAAAGATACCTTGTAGATTATGGTAGTGAAATAAATGATACCTTAACTGTACAAACTATAGTTTTGTCTAAATAAGATAGATTTGTTTGATAAATGACGCATATGAAGTATCAAATTAAATTTGTATGAAGACAAATGCCGTACTTAATAGACAGGTATCGTAGTGACGAAACAAACACGCAGCGAACAATTATGAACTATCGATATTCGGTTAAAATAAAATTTATCGAACTTAACTAAAAATATTACGTTCTTATTAACTCATTTACAGAACAATTCTATTATTGATTATAGTGTAAAATACCAACATCCAATTCGATTACGTACGGCTGAAATAGTAATAAATATTTATTTAATCTCATTATTTGTAATGGTTCTGCAGATCATTATTAATTTGGGAAAACAGTGTTTTTTTATTAATAAGTTATAACTATAAATCTATCGATTACAACTTCTAACAGAAAAATATCGAATATATTCATGCGTGATTACACAATCCATCCCTACTAAATTGTCAAACTAATCTATCTTATTTAGACAAACTATAATACTATTAAACGTAAAATGCAACTGGTTGCAAGTCATATAAAGGCTAAATTAGCGGAAATACCCAACCAACATGATTGAGATTGTTGCTGAAAGAGTTAATATACGACCTTAAGGCTGTAATTTTAAAATGAAACTAACAACCCATGATATTGTCATTTTCTGCAAGTAACGTGATAATTGCTTCTTGTATGTCAGTCGATATGTTAGTTGGAGACATGGACAGTATAAACATTTATGGTATGCACATTTACAGTGGTAAAGTCCGCTTTAACATCTTCGTAATTAATATGCCGGCTTGCCCGGGGAAATACCACGACCACTTAAGAAAGGTGTAAAGTTGAAGCAAATCTGTGTTTCGTCTAATTAGTGCCGTAGGTCTAATTGTAGTCCCTTCTTTGTGACTGAATGGCCACTGTTTGCCTTGAAGAGGCATTTACAGATTCACCGGGCTTGAGGTGGCCGAGCGCAGATAGCGCTTAGCCTAAACCTCTTTTATGAGTAACAAAGCTCGAGGTCTCCCTAAAGAGCCTCGGCACGAGCCGTTACTTCGTTATTATTACCGGATTATTATTACCTTTTCCCTTCCCATCCTTGACTTACGAGGGAAGGATGGGAAGGAAAAGTAGATTTGACCGAGGAGGAAGGGGAAATATACTCTTTATGTGCTTCTCCTAAATAGGCGACGCATATGCGGTCGATTCGCCATTTCAGCGGATTCAGGTGGCCACATGCTCGTTTGTAATATAAAAAAAAGATTACTCCGGTTTTGTTTTTGATGACTGACTTGACAACCCTAACCAATCAAACTATGGATCATTAAAAAGTCTGTAGTCTAAAAAGTTTCTAAATAATATGGACCTTATGAAGCAAGAATAGCAAAAAGAAAAAGGGATAGTCGATACAAAGCCAATTTCTAAACGAACTAGTTTTACAAGTTTGACGACCTAGATACGATAAGGTATTTAAGCGAGAATTTGCACGCTTAGATTATTTTCTAGATTTTAGCCATAGCAATGTCTAATTCAGAATATTAGTTGGCACTTAGGCAAGCTAGATTTAATTTTTTTTAAATAACTTTAAGTACAACTGACATTTCAATTAAATTTTGAATCTTATACGGTAATGAACAAAAATTTTTTGGTTCTAATTTGATGACAGATGACGTACGATAGTTATGTGGAGGACAATAACCTGTTGCGTCGACCCTTCGGGAGTTGGATAAGGTGATGATGATGATGATGAATTTATTAATCAACTAAGTGTTCTCGTGCTACATCCACATTGAATTTATTTTACTGTGTCCTGTGAAACTTTATTTTGCAAATGTTTTCTAAACGTCTAAATGTCAAGGAAGCCTTTGGACTTAAGTAACAATTACCGTTACCATGGCAAATTAGCTTCCTAGTACCTTTCCGCGTGACAATTGTATAGAATTTATTAACCCCTAAATTAAATAGCTTGAAAATAATTAGCGTTAGTCATGTTAGGGCTTTTGATTAAAAAAAATATACTGTTATTGCTGGCATCCTACGTAACTAAGTAGTATGTGTTTACTAAAGAAGTATACGAGAAGTATAGATATATAGGTATAGGTATAAATAGATTGATTACAAGGGGCGCTAGTGAATTTTCATAATTACATAATTACGTTTGACTTATGTTCAGCGGGTCAGTTAACATTATTGGTCTACAAAATTGACATTTTAGCCAATAGAAAATAAACGTCGACTGTACTTTTAACGCGTAATTTTTTTAACAAAGGATGATCAGAGAGTACATTTTAGGTCGCGGGTGCCCGCACAACCTGCAGCTTTATTGATTACCCCCAATATTGCACATGCGCCTTGCAGCCGTCTGCTAAATATATCCCGGCCAGATATACGAGAACAAAGGAATCTTATAAGAGCACAATTTGTTAAAAAAAACCCGAAAAATCTGACTGATATAAACATAGAATAAGAATACGAATTCAATTACACCTCAACATCCGCTTATGCGTCTCCGCTGAGGTGTCGGAGCCCACCCTAATTTAAGACTTATGACCTTAGGGCGAGAATACACATTCTATTAGCCGGCACTTACACGCTGACTGGCATACAAGTAGCAAGCACGATATTTCATTTAGTGAGAGCTACGGGTATGTAAATGGAGGGAAGGGGCTACGATTTAACCCTGACACATCTCGACATAATTACGGCATGTGTATGGTATTTCAGCCGTTCTGAAAAAACTACGTATCGCTCAGGAACGCGACTTTTTGGGTGATAAATCATATCGCAAGTATTAATTCAGACTTTCTGTGATATATGTGCCAAATTACAAAAAGATGTATCAAACCATTGCAGAATTAACGAGTAAACATGAAAAAAAATTATATATCCCTCGGCAACCGTACTTATTTGTAAGATCAAAATAGCCTATGTACACTATCCTTTACATCTACATTTATCAAATTTCATCAAGATCCGTTCAGTTTAGACAGCAAACTCTAACATTCATCCATCTAAACGCATTTACAATATCAGTATATTATAATAAGTAAGGCTTTCGATTCTACAGGGAGGGAGGAGGGCACCTGCCTCCACCTGCCACTCCCTGACGCAGCCGATGTCTATTTTGGTTCTCGATCGATGTTCGCGAAACGCTTGATACTGAAGACGGTAAAATTTGGCATGGTCTGAGCTAAAAATCCTGAAGTCGGACCGAAACTGGCCGATGCAACTACGTACTGTCGAGAACAAAGGAATTGCTTGCTAAGATACTTAGTACTATGATTTATATTATAACTAGCTGTTGCCCGCGACTTTGTTCGAAATCATAGTACTAAATTTATATTACAGCGATGTTTTAAGTAGCGTTTCATTGACGTTGCAGACTATGATAAAGGTGTTACATATAAAATTACAGTTTGTTTAATTTATTTTTTTTAAACACAATAGTTGACGCTATATATTTAAATCTTACTAATCCTACTTCTTACTAATATCCTTTTAATTTTATAAATGCCAAAGTTCAGGTGGATAGATGAAGGTTTGTTAAAAGTCTGCAGTCAGCAGTCAAGGAATTATTTCGTTGCTTTGACTGTATATTGTTTGGAAGTCGATTTTGTTTTTTTTTCACTATGTTACAAATACTTAGACAAGACATAAAAATTCTACACTAATTAAATTGTAAAAATTACACGATACTTATAGTATATACTTATACTCTGCATATGGCTGTATATCTAAATATGCATGTTGCACCGGAGGTATATAGTAACTGCTTTATGTCTTTATATATTTCATAAGTAATCAGCGTGTCATTACAAGGGCGCCAGGGCAATTTTTTCAAATATAGCAGTCTTCCAGGACACGTGGGTAAGAAATTTATACTTTTAAATTCTGCAACCTTCATTGATGTTTTATAAAAAACTAGCTTTTCTGCGACTCCATCCGCGTGGAATTAAAAAACAAATACGAGTAGCCTATGTGTTCTTCCAGAGTATCCATTATATTTATCCATTATATGTATACGAGCTGTTGCCCGCGACTTCGTCCGCGTAGTATTAGAAAACATACAAACTACATAAATTAAAAAAGTTACGTATCCCTCGTGAACCGAACATTTCTCTGGGATGAAGCTTATCTCATGTGTACTCCAGACTTTGTTTTATATCTGTGCCAAATTTCAATAAGATATGTTGATCCGTTGCAGAATGATCGAGTAAACAATAAAAAACTAAATTAATGAATCCCACGGGAATCGTAACTATTCCCGGGATAAATAGTAGCCTATGTGTTCTTCCAGACTATGCTCTAAACCTGTGCCAAATTTCATAGAGATCCGTTCAGCCGTTTAGGCTACAAACACTAACAAACATCCATCCATCCATCCATCCATCCGTCCATCCATCCATCTAAACTTTCGCATTTATAATATTAGTAAGATAGTAAGAAGTAAGAAGTAAGATTAGTAAGAAGGTATTTTTCGTAAGTAATCGGCCTGTCATTATCGTACAAGGGCGCCAGGGCATTGTTTTTCAAATTTAGCAGTCTTCCAGGATGTGTGTGTAAGAAATTTATAATTTTAAATTCTGCAGCCTTCATTGATGATTTATAAAAAACTAGCTTTTCTTGCGACTCCATCCGCGTGGAATTAAAAAACAAATACGAGTAGCCTATGTGTTCTTCCAGAGTATCCACTATATCTATATGTTTGGGCTACAATCTCTAACATCCATTCATCTAAACTTTCGCATTTATAATATTAGTATGAAATATGATAGTATATGGCGGGCGGCTTATGAAGCGGGTCACTGATACCTGATACGTGATAACCACGAGTCTGTAAAGACTCAAGCGACGGAGACGAAGAAGAAGAAGAAGCATGATAGTTTATGGCGCAGTTTTAAGAAACCTCAACCAACATATATACAAGTTAACCAGTTTTCCGAACTATCTTAATTACGTTTGACTTATGATATTATCAGCAGGCCAGTTAACATTATTGGTCTTTGAAATTGACATTTTAGCCAAATTGGTAGAAAAGAAAGGTCGACTGTACTTGTGAAGAGAAATTTATGTAACAAAGGATGTTCAGAAAGTCTGGTTTAGGGCGAGGGTGCCCGGGCAACGCGCAGCTGTATTGATTACCCCCAATATTGCACATGCGCTTTGCAGCCGTCTGCTAAATATATCCCGACCTGATAGAGTACACGAGAACAAAGGAACGGTAAAAAAGCACTATTTGTTCATAAAAACCGAAAAACTTGACTGATATTAAACTCAGGGGAAGAATACGAAATCAATGACATCTCAACATCAGCTGTACGTCCCCCATGAGAGGTCGGAGCCTACCCTAAGTTAAGACTTACAGACGAATTGTAAGTTGTGTAAAAAACTAGCTGTTCCCATGCGTTTTCATCCGCATGAAATTATAATAACTTTATTTTATTGTTTACGTCTGTCAAATGTCAAATGTCAAAATTCAAATGCACTAATGACAATTGCTTCCTTGATGTTGGCAGCAACTTATGGTCTCTTTCCCACATTAGGATTTTTATCCAAAATATTTACCCGCTAAGTTTAAAGGCGTGAAAATATATAGCCTAAAGCGTGACGTAAGGGTAGGGCTTTTTATTTAAAAAAGAACTATTCAAAAGTATGCTGTGATTGCTGACATCTTAGGGAACAAAGAGGTGTGTGTTTACGCTTTATTATAATAGTATAGATGGGATTTTAAAAAAAATTAAACATGGACTAATTTTACATCTGCTAACGCTCTCTCGTGTCGGAGGCCAAGACCAACTTTAGGTCGCTGCGCCAACGCAGTAAGTAAGTATACATAAAAAGAATTACTTGAAATTAAGCATTAAATACGTCGTCTCAGGATATTTTAAAAAAAACTGGACTTACACCACTTTCAAAATAAACGGTCCATATATCTAACGTTTTTACGGTGTTCAACTTCTTACATACAAGCTACACATCTTAGGAGTATTCAACCATGATGTGTAAACTAATCCGCACTGGGCTAGGGTGGTTCACAAAAGTCACTCCTAACTTTAAGGAAGTGACATGTATCAGCTGAGTTCTCATTGTAGTAACATCTATACAAGAACATTTTTCCTTCTAATTCCTTTTAAAAGGACAAGTATAACAACAGTGGAAACGAAAAATTATACGTAATCATGGCAACCAATAGCGACGGGGGGGGGCAGCCACCTGCCCTGCCCTGCCACACCCTGCCACTCCTTGGCACCCCCTGGCAACTACTTTAATGTTCGCACTGCGCATGATCGGCGTACCGGAGAAAAGTTTCGATTGCCCTCAGGTACGAGTATATGTAAAAGACGGGCTGAAACTGGCTATCTGATGCAACTGTGTTTATGTGAACAAAGGATATGTATATTATATTGCACATCTTAGCAATGTAGTTTACTCGTATATTGAATCAATATTTAAACAGGGTTTCATTGTTCCTGTCTTTCAAGTTTCAACAAATAAGAAATTCCTACAAATATCTAAGATCAACAAAAAATTAAAATTATCCAGACGCATGATTATGTACATTTTTACACATTTGAAGACAGTCGGATTTTAAGGGAACTTGCACGAATAGTAGAGGCACTATCACTTGATCTACCAACATAAAGGAATGCTTAGAAAACTTTTGTTTTTCAAACAAAAATAATTCCTTCAATTGATAACATTTATTCAATCAGTTTCCGTCCAAATATGACGTGGGGGCCTTCAAAAGTAAACAGCTACCTATTAAACTAGCGCGTACCATCTTTTCACTGCATCATCACTTTCTTCAGGTGGGATCGTAGGCAAGCGGTAGTTTAACAAAAGTAAAGAAAAATCAAACATAAACAATGTAAGTGACATTGTTTTTCTTTTAATTAGAAAAATACAATTTTATTAATACCAGTATGAGAAACAAAGAAAACACAACAAGTGTAATAACAGTGGAGACGTAAAATTATATATCCATCAATAACAATAGGGATGTACTATCTATACTATTATAATAAAGCGTAAACATACACTTCTTTGTTGCCTAAGATGTCAGCAATTGCAGCATATTTTTGAATAATTCTTATTTTAATAAAAAGTTCTACACTCACGTCACGCTTTAGGCTATATATAATATTTTCACGCCATAAATATTTTGGATAAAAACCCCAATGTGGGAAAAAGACCTGCTGTCAACATCAAGGAATCAAGGTTGCCATGGTTTGTCATCGTCATGTCATTTTAACATTTGCAATTCATAATTTGACACATGTAAACAATGAAATAAATTTTCATAATTTTATGCGGATGAAGTCGCACGGGAACAGCTAGTATCAATTAAAATTTATATGAAGGTAGATGCCGTACTTAATAGACGGGTACCATAGTAACGAACATAAGCGCATTAACGATTTCTACTTAAATGGGGATGTTTCCTAATTTTTGGAATAGCCTTTATTTTGTAGATAAACCATGTATGAACACGAAAAAAAATAGTATAAAATATAATACTCATTATTTCAATAAAAAAACACGTAAATAAAAACAACTCTTTCATTTCCCCCCAAAACGTCCCATGACGTCACTTCTTTGCATACGAACCTCGCGTCACGGCCTGTCACTGTCAATTTGAAAGAACCATTGATTGATAATACTCGTAAATCTTTGTTGTCTAAAGTTGTTTTTAGTAATGGAGATAAAAATGAAAAAAACCAAAATGAACAGAAGGTGATACTTTTAACGTATTAATTACACTTGTTGCTTCTCGTGGAAGATTATGTTTGTGTGTAAACAGTGACTGCGTCCTACACCAGTGTGACCAGGTATAAATTAAATTGTACTATAAGCTACTCTTATGAATTTTGATATATTTTTCTTTTGTAATATTCATAAAATGTTTTGCTCATAACTTATGTCGTAATTATAAAAACACTCAATAATGGAGTCCTCATAATATAAAACATGCAAATTCTATTATTACAATCATTTAGAAAAAAATATAACTACAAAATGCACTGACATTAACTGAAGTTGGTCACACTGCCCTGTTATATGCAAGAAAGTGACGTCATTGGTGTTTGAGATCGAGTAATGGAGGGTAAAAAATATTGCAGCGTTTTTAATTTATATTTAATTTGAGACAAACATTTAAGGTCTCTAAATGGTATTATAGGTTATAAAATGCTGTCTTTAAAATATTAAACATAACTTTATTTGGATTTGTAACATTAGGAAACATCCCCATTATGCGAGGCCTTGTAAGTAATAAACATCTATTAATTCTAATTTTTTATACATGTTCTATATTTTTCATTATTCATTTGACTTTGAACAACAGAATGAAAAACACAGTGTTTTTTACTTTGATCCATACTATGAAAACCGAAGATATTAATACCTTATTTTACACAACCCTTCCCTACTAAATTGTCAAACTAATCATCCTTATTTATACAAACTATAATAACCACTTTTCAACAAAAGCACAATTATGTTCACAGGAAAATGATGCATTTAGAAATCTTTTATTTTTCAAACAAAAATAACATTGATTCCAACAAAGAAAAATGTTAACAACCTTTTTTTATTA
This sequence comes from Papilio polytes, assembly GCF_000836215.1. NCBI lineage: Eukaryota > Metazoa > Arthropoda > Insecta > Lepidoptera > Papilionidae > Papilio > Papilio polytes. Next base: position 354,418 of record NW_013525080.1, on the reverse strand, counting down.
AAAAAAAATACCATTTCATTAATAGAGAAAAAATATTAGAATTTATTTGTAACCTCAATACGCAGTGTATGTATTAGGTTTTCAAAAATTGCCAAATTGTACATTTTTTTTACAAAACTATATCTATAGGTACATATTACAATTACCAGACTAATAAACAAACAAAACACATGAAGTATAACAGTGGGGACGTAAGATGAGTTAATCAATAACGATAGGGGGGATGCTGCCACCCCCTATCACCCCTTGCTACCCCTTGGTAACGCCAGCGGCCATTTTAGTGTTTGTTCACGCTCGTATTGCGCATGATCAAAAAGATCCTGAAGACGGTAAAATTTGGACAGCTCTCAGCTATGAACCGCGAAGGCAGTCCAAAACTGGCAAGATTCAACTACGTGCTGATAAGAACAAAGGAAATGGTTACTAGGATACGTAGCAGTGTAGCTACATATATTTATATTGTAACAATATTGGAAGTGCAACTCTGCTAATACTTTGTGTTGATGCAAAGAAAATATTTACAGTTACTTAGTAATTTGAATAATATTATAATTATAGCAATTAAACAGACTTTTATTGGCGTCGCAGATTTTATATTTCTAAAACCCTGTTTATAATGTTACGACGTAATGGTAGTTATATGTCTTTATTGTCATCATATACATACATACATTTACATTCAGTGAAAATTTATTTAAAGTTTAAACTTTAAAATTTATTTAAAGTTATTTAACAGAAAAAAGTATAACAATGGGCTGCAAGCTCAGCGTGAACCGCATGGTCAATGCCACAATGTTTCACCATAAACTTCGAGTAAATTTGGTTATCGGAAACCATAAATCACCTATGGATAATGTTTCAATAACCGTGCTTTAACCACCCTTGGGTTAGGCTCCGAGCCCCTCAATGGAGCCACATAGTGAGCTGGTGATGATGATAATGAACTATAATCTGGCAAAAATCCGACCAGGGCGCTTGCCTCAGTGTAAAAAAGTTACAAAGTTACATAGCAGTTTGCTTTATACTCTATTATAACTAGTTTTCAAGGGCGACTTAATCGGCGTGGAATTTAAAAAATAAACAGAAGTGAGCATATGTGTTCTTCCAGTCTACCCTCACGTCTATGCCAAACTTCATCGAGATTTTTTAGACGTTTAGGCTACAAATTCTAACAAACATCCATCCATACATCTAAACTTTCGCATTTATGATATTGTTAGTAACTTTCACCAGCGAATCCGTCCGCGTGGAATTAAATAAAAACAAAAGTGAGTAACCTATGTGTTCTTCCAGACTACCCTCTACGTCTATGTCAAATTTCATCGAGATCTGTTCAGACGCTTAGGCCACAAATTCTAACAAACATCCATCCAGCCATCTAAACTTTCGCATTTATAATCATCATCATCATCATCATCATCGACTGAGATGACGGGTTATAGAGTTATTTGAAGGACGAAAACCCGGTGCGCCGACCATACTGGAGAAGGATAAGGCAGGGGACATGATGGTGATGGTTTATAATATTAGTAAGATATTGTAAGATAATATTTTAAACAGAGTTTTATTCGTGATGCGGACTATGACGGTTGTCTTTTTAACAAAATAATAAATCCCTACAAATATCTAAGACCATCAAAAAAAATCAAGGGTCCTGTAGCAAACGAAAATGATGATATCAATGTTTGAACGAGAACTTATATCTGTCAATCTATACTAATATAATAAAGCGTAAACACACACTACTTCGCGCTGTATGAATTCAGCAATCATTTTTAATTATTCTTTCTTTAATATAAAGCCCTACACTTACGACAGGCTTTAGACTATATATTTTCTCGCTATTAATCTTAGGGGGTAAATAAATTCAATTATTTTAAAACTAGAATCGCTCTGAATTTAGCTCTTTGTCTCAACGCTGTATCGATTGGCAGTTTGCATATGCGCATTGCAGTTATAGATTCGAATAGAAGCATGGGCGTTGCCAACAGGGGGGCGACAGCGGGTGCCTACCACCCCTTACTACTTATTTCCTTTGTCCAAAGAGATACTAATAGAATCCGCAGATTGCACATGCGCATTGCATTTAGAGATTCATCTCGAAGCATGGGCGTTGCCAACAGGGGGGCAGCAGCGGGGTGTCTACCACTCCTTACAGCTCAGTTCCTTTGTTCGACGAGATATTGATTGATTCCGTAGGATGCACATGCGCAATGCAGTTAGAGATTCATCTAGAAGCATGGGCGTTGCCAACAGGGGGGCAACAGCGGGTGCCTACCACCCCTTTCTGCTTATTTCCTTTGTCCAAAGAGATACTAATAGAATCCGCAGATTGCACATGCGCATTGCATTTAGAGATTCATCTCGAAGCATGGGCGTTGCCAACAGGGGGGCAGCAGCGGGGTGTCTACCACTCCTTACAGCTCAGTTCCTTTGTTCGACGAGATATTGATTGATTCCGTAGGATGCACATGCGCAATGCAGTTAGAGATTCATCTCGAAGTATGGGCGTTGCCATGAGGAGGGGGGAGGGGAACTGCGGACTTTCGTAACGCGCAAAACCAGAGACGGTAAAAGTTGGCATAAATGCGAATGGAGACGGTAAAAGTTGGACAACGAGCTTTAAAGCGTATCGATTAGCCTTTTGCACATGCGCAAGTTACCCGAAAGACAAATGATGACCTAACTTGATGGACCATTCGAGAACAAAGGAATTGATTATGTGAATATTATAATAGAGTATAAGTATTTTTTGACAGTTTTTCTTTTAAAGAAAATGTCATCAACTGCCTTTTACATTGTAAATACGTTTTTTTTATTCCTTTGTTCCTTGTACGAGAATTTGCTTTAAGTTAGTGATTAAGTGAGAACAAATAGTTCACGCTAGCTTAATAATAAATTTATTATTCTTTTGGGTGAAACCAGATATTCCTCTTTACTTAAAAAAAAAGCTTTCTATTTAGATTTTCATAATAATTACTTTATACTGTCACAAACATCACAAATATACTAAAAAAGGTAATTAAAGAGAGTCTAAGAAAATGAAGAAAAGAAAGGAAGAATAGGCATGATGAAAGAAAATAAGCCTCAGAGCAATTTCTGCACCAGATAAAATATTTAATAACCCGCTTCCTGTTAGGAATAAAGCGTATTCGCTACAGCAATAGAAGAGTTCAGTCGATCGATAAGTAATCGCATACAGCAGTACACTCAATAGCAAAAGTAAGGACTACAAGATCAAATTTTTTTTTAAATTTTTTTTATAGAAAATAAAGAAACCAGTAACCACGTTATAAAGAGGATGAGATGCAAATGAAAAATAATATTCCTATATTATTTATAAATCATGAACAGTTGAAGGTCAAATACTCTCGCCTTTGGCATTAAAAAAGTGAACACAAGATATTATATTATTAGGTAATGCATAACAATTTTAATATCTAATTTATATTTATTTGGACCGATGATAATTATAACTAGTAAAGTTACATCACATACCAGCTTTAAAATCGCAATGCAAATATCTCATATATGTAAGTATGAGTTTATACATTAACCGTTGCGCGCGATTTCCTCCGCGTGAAACTAAAAAATATAGCCTATGTTACAGATATATAACTTTTCTACTGGTGAAAGAAATTAGAAAATCGGCCCAGTAGTTTTTACGTGAATCAAATACATACTAAAACACAAATCTTTCCTCTTTATTATAGTAGTAAAATAGAAAATTTAAATAAACAAATGATTACTACCAAATCTGTCTTTATAACTAAAATTTAAGCTTAGCTTATTCTATAGTCATAATTAGGTTTTAACATTTTTTAATGTAACAAATGAAATAATAGGAAAATGAATTGGATGCGTTCTTTACACCGAAAGGCGTTAAAAGCTTTATCATTGATTAAAATATCAGAATTATATTGAAATAAATTCGCTACTGCCCAAACGATAAATGCGCTAGCCAATGGGTAGAGCAGGGGTCGCCAAGCGGCTCGTGAGCCAAATGCACTTCGGGATAATTCCCAACCGTCACCTTGCTCTGTCCCCTCGTGCTAAAAAGGTTCATCCGACCCACTATCACCAAGGTGACAGACGGAACAGTTATGATATAAAATCCAACCGTCCCCTCGTCGCAAAAGGTGGGACGAACGAAACTTTTTATTCTCATCTGTGGGGAAAGAACGGGGTGACGGTTGATAATAATCCCTTCTTCTGAGGATTATTTAAAATTCTGCATTTATTTTAAAATATCTAAATTATTATAGCGGCTTGCGATAAATTAAAAAAAATGGCACGGACTTTCAAGAAGATTGGCCGCCCCTGTGATAGAGAAGAAAATACGTAGATGAGTAGAGGATACTGGAAAGAAAGATTCAATTGTCTTACCGATAAGTACAAATTTTAGTAAATTATTAACAAATTATAGTAAGCAATGCTGTGACAGTATAAATTTAAAAAAAAATTACCTTTGTAACCGCGAGTTTCCATTACCGTAACAAGTCCATATATCATTTTTTTCCATAGAAGTCATTTTAACGATTTGTTTGTGTGTTTTAAATGTTGTTTCCAGTTGTATTGCTTGACAGAGGAATATTTTAAGGGTTGTTTGGCTAAAATGGCAAATGTGATAAGATCAAACCTAATTGATAACCAAAATAAAGTCTAACATAAACTTATTATAAACATTTTATTTCTATTAAACGAAGTACACTACTGGCCAAAATTTTGTCCTCCCTGAAATTGCAATTTTTTAATTAAGTCGGAAAATTAAAGCCCATGTACACTGGAAAACATTTATTACAAACTTATAGGATTTTCTTTTTTTATATATTACATTTCATATAAATATGATGAGTGGTGTTTAGAAAGGTTAAAATTGGGACATGTTATGAAGAGGGAAGAATAGCACGTGACAAAGAACATAAATACAAATGTAGAGGGAAGTATGGGTAGTTAGAGAACAGATTAATTGCGTGATTAAGAACTAACGGAAGGTAGATCGAAAAAGATTACGAGGACGACACCATAGTGCATGCGCACTATACTAGCAGGACAGGGACAGACGATGATGTCATTTTGCAGTCAAATTCCTTGGCCGTAATTATGACGATTATCGATTCATAAAGGTTTAAATAAAGTCTTCCGTGCAGTTATACCCAAAACACTTTGATTATAAAAGAAACGGACTAAGCAGAGAGTCATCGTTGTATTCAATTCTGCCATATTTTTCAGATGATATAAACCTAACAATCACGTCATTATGAACATAAACTAACTCAAAGATTCAGAGCAAACAACAGAGTTTAGAACTTAGCCAAAATTCGCACGGGCGCTTTTGTAACGCGCGTTTAATAACATCGAATGCATTTCCAAGTATCTGTTTATATGGCATCACTTTTAAAGCGCGACGTTTTTTAATCGCTCTGTGTTACATAATGAGCACTGCGCGGATATAACAAGAATGATATTAAATCATTTGTATGAGAGAGAGCGTTAAAAAAGCGCTAACTCCGAGCGTTCTAACAGCGCCAACGCCGAGCGTTACAAAAGCGCCCGAATGAAAGATGACTTATGCTCGCTTAGATTTGACAGAGGGAATATAAGCGCTTAACAGATCATGTCTTTCAAAAGTTCAAATATAAAGATTTTCTAATTATCAGAGAATGGGAGATTATAATTGTATTGTTTTATATTTTAAGATATTTTCATGATATACTCTTATACTCTCTATACTCTTAGTGCATCTGCTACCTTTTCGTCAAATTCCCGTCAAATCAGTCCAGAATTTAAATTAGAATCCGTACCTCGGAATTTTTTACTTGTTGTTGATATTGTAAAGTTGCTCCTTTTATGCCTTAAGATTGGTATTTGTGAAATAAAAGACATTAACATTGGGGCGTTTGAAAAGTTGGTAGCCTTTTAGATCAGAACGTTCAGTATTTATACCACTACAATTATTTTAGAACTTATTCAAGAGTAACGTAGTACTAAAGAATTATTTGTTTATTTGCATTAGTTAAGATTATTAACGCGATCCTATATCCTCGCAAAGTAGTGACAATTTTTGGAAATGGTCATCAAATGGTCAATTGAAATCGACTGTCAGTCATTAGAAACTCAGTAACAAATGTTTAGCACCTAAACTTCGCATAACATCAAAAAAGGTTGGTTGGCAAACGCTTTGGGGACAATCTTTGAAATGGTTAACCATTAGAGTCTATGACTGAAGAAATTTTTCTAAAAAATGTGATTAGGTTCGATCCAATTGAAGATTGACCAATAAGACGAAATCTACAACTACTGGCACTTAGACTGGACAATCATAACAATTTAGAAGTGTCAGCGCAATGGGTGCCAACGCGCAACTTATTTGAGGTGCACATAATCGCGTTCGAGCTCGACAGCTTTGAACTTTATGACGCTGTTCCATAAGCGTTAAAATGAAATGAAATAGTTCAATGATAGTGTCAAAGAGAATTAGACCAGAAGAAGATCGCGTTGGTAATGTAAAACCGACGTAACTTTTCATTTTCCTGATTAGACTATAAACTGTTCAAACGCCCTTCGTACGTTTATTATTTCTATAATAGTCCAATTTCAACCAAGGAATGTCATTTCTCGGACTATTCATATAGCCGTTCATTTTTTAACTCCGTTATTCTTCGTGGCGATATTAAGGGCGGGTGCACACCTTTGTCTAAACTATCGGACAACTGTGCGATTGTCGATTGTTTCGCAGCCAATTCAACTGTTTATTTGCACAACTAAAAAACAGACTAGTGTAGACCTCAATATAAGCTCATAAAAATCAAAGCGTTACTAAATAATTTAGTCAAAGGTGTGCGAGCGCTCTTATATTACCGATGGATGTCGTTAACATCTGTAATAGAAAAATATTAATTAATAATTGTTAGATGATCTAAAGCGTTTCAAAGCAATTTAATACAACATATAACATACACAACTTACCTTAGGATAAAAAAATAAAACATTTTCCTCTGTCCCATTTACATTTTCACCAATTTAGTGAAAATATCCCTATGTCACTTTTTAAATTTAAAATATAATCTTGCTTGAATCTATATCGAACATTTAATGAATAATTGCGCTTGGCCCATTTTGCTAAATTATAAAAAATTAAATAAAGCCATACAAAAAAGTCCCCATTCAAAAGAAATTAATAGCTATTACAACAGCATGCCACGACAAATAATTTTGGCCAATAGTGTAATACTAATTTATACAAAAGCTTCGCGCATCCATCCTGCACATCCACAAATTTACCTCCGCATACATTTTACATAATTAACATTAATATGAAAATTATTAAAAAATATTATGCATTTTAATAACAATTTTGGAGACTGCATTCTTCATATATAATATTGACTAGTTTTATCAAAAAAAACATGTTATTTTAAGTACCGCTTCAGACAACGCAAGGTCGTTGATGAATTTAATTATGCTTGTTGAAAATATTATGCAACATTATTAATAAAATAAGAACATATTTTATGGCATATGATAAAAAATATTATAACAAAAAAGAAACAATTTAAAAATACAGTTCGCGCTTGGCTCGACTTTCGTGCAATATTACATAATACACAATAAATTAATTCAATAAATTAAATATACGCAGAAAAACTGAAAATTAACGTCAAAAATAAAATACCCGAAAAATAGCCCCCTTGAAATATTTCCACATTTATAGAAAATTAAAAATAATACATTATTTATTTTCAGCTATACAATTTGTTGTGCAAGAAATTAAAAAAAATGGATGCGCGATGCTTTAAAATTAAATTTATGAAATAAACTTACCAATGTCGGTTGCGTGGCTGCTAAGTCCCAGACACGAAAGAATGCGAAGATTTTGGCACACTGTGAACAAAGAACTAAGTTCATATTTAGCGAGGATTTTACAAAGCGGATCTAGGGGTGCGGATGTAGACGAGGGCGCATGTCTCTACGTAAAACGCACATGCGCAGTTTTATCGATCGCATGCGATGCAATCGCATAAACTAGCATAAATCTCTCGGTGGGTATAACTAAAATATGTCATTAAAATTTAAAAGAGAATCAAAAATTATTTTCGCACTGAGTATCACTTTTATGTATCTGATACGGTATAGATCGACATGGATCATATAGAAGTTGGCATATTTGGAAACTAACAATGTCTTGGAAGCGTCATGATTCGACCAATGAGCGTGCGACAACTGGGCGGGTGAATGTCGCCATATTTAAAATTTCGAATTTCAAATAAATATCACGTATACTGACATGCAGTTTCATTTGTTGATATTAGAGCCATGAGCATAATAATGCTAAGTTACTCGTTATTGTTAATTTTTAGACATGGAAGAATGTCGAAAGAAGTTGGCATTTTTTTTACTGGTAACTCTAACAATTAACAGCCACACTGTCAATGTTAAAAACTGCCACAACTGCTAGTTTTAAGAGTTAAGTGAGCAAAAAAATTCCAACTTCTTCCTGTTGAAAAGCAAACCAAGCTGTGTTATGTTTTAGATTTTTGTTTTTAATTTCGATGTTATAAAGACGGCGAGGTTCTCCCGTGCAGTTCCTGCTCTCTCATTGGTCAGCGCATTTTGCTTTCACGATGTCGTTAGTTCACAAAATTGCCAATTTCCATACGAGCCTTACAGATCTTTCAAATATATATATGAGGTATGGTAGATACTTTGTTTGAAACATATATTGTCATTATTAAGTAAAAAAAAAAGTAAAAAAGAAACATGAAATTATCAAATACAAATATGAATGCAAATATTAATTGCCAATATCTGCTATTAAATAATATTTAAATTTTTATCGTTTATTTTGTAGCTTTGTTTAGTTTATTTTATACAAAAGAGCTTTTTATAATTTCGCAAGATGTTTTATTACCTAAAAATAAAGTATTGCTAAAAATAAAGTAGTAAAAAAATAACAAAATAATTTCCTCAATTATTCAGACAGAATATATCCGTCTTGTAACTGTTCTGTCTACATTGCCCAATTTTGTTATTGAATTCGGTGTCAGACGCTTAACAATTGGCATGCGCAATTAAACGTATAACGTTTAAGTACTGAGCCTAATATGAGAGGTACCGACTTCAAAAAGTTACAAGGGAGTTTTCTGCCTTACTTCTCTCTTTGAAGGAATTTGCATCATCTATTAGATTACGACTACTGCGATACTATTTTATCCGTAGACATGCAATTTTTTATACGCGTGAGGGAACCGTTCCAATATGTTTATTTACATACATAAATGTATGAAATTGCCGTTCTGTAGTACTGGCTATTTCAAATCAAAACAATTTTTATGTGATTAACAATTGTAATCTTACTAATCTTACTTCTTACTAATATTATAAATGCGAAAGTTTAGATGGATGGATGGATGTTAGTTAGCGTTTGTAGCCTTAACGGCTGAACGGATCTCCATGAAATTCGGCACAGGTTTAGAGCATAGTCTGGAAGAACACATAGGCTACTTTTTATCCCGGGAATGGTTACGGTTCTCGTGGCATTCATTTATTTAGTATTTTAATGTTTACTCGATTATTCTGCAACGCTTGAACATATCTTATTGAAATTTAGCACAGATATAAAACAAAGTCTGGAGTACACATGGGATAAGCTTCATCCCCGAGAAATGTCCGGTTCCC
>NW_013525080.1:264658-342519 GCF_000836215.1 Papilio polytes | reverse complement strand
ATGGCATGAAGGAAGTGAATTGTGGACAAATATCGGCGGTGTATTTAGTGATATTAACCAAATGGTTGTCACTGTGTCGATAACAAGGAGCTTCTGGGTCAATAATCATTTAGTGCGTAAGAAAAGTGTAACTATTTTCGACTTCTTATTATTCTATTTTGTATCCTTAGTTACAAATTACTTGATCCGTGACAACTCACAGAACATCACTTCAAAGTAAATCATGGAAGAATTCACTATTTTGTAAAAATTAATATTTTGTTACCTACTATGTCAATTGTCTTTGTAAAAATAATTTCGGATTCAATTGTTTATTTACATTATATTATAACTTTTCTATGCTATTTATACTTTACTTCTATGTTCCTTTAAATGATAATAAAAATAGTTATACGCCATTGTGTTTTTCATTACCTGAATAATACCTTATACCCGGACACATTGGTGTCCACTAACGAAGTCACAAAATCTTTTGTTTTCGAAACTAATTCAATAGTTGACACTAACTGTAACCATAAAAAGTCACTAACGTCTATCATGACTGAACTGAACAAATCTGAACATGAACTACTATTTAAGCTAAAAGTTTAAAATCTATATCTATACTTATAAAACAAAGCGTAAATACACACTTTGTTATGAAGGAGTTCAGAAATAATAATAAATAATATATTTTTGAATAATCATTATTTTCTTCAACATACTTTCATGTCAATCACTTACACGCTTTAGGCTAAATATTTTACGCTATTAACCTTAGGGGACTAATAAATCAGATAAAACAGTCATAAGGGAAAGAGACAAAAAGTACAAGCAATAGTACTGCTATTAGAAGAAGCAATATTGCCATGGTAACGGTAATTGTTAGCTGACGCCAAAGGTCTTCTTTGTCACTTGAGCAAAAGATTTTTGATATTTGCAACTGAACGGACTGTAAGCAAAAAAAAAAAAATTATATCATGCGGAAGAAGCCGCACGAGAATCTCAATAAAGTATTAATTTTTGATAAAAACCGTTTTCTTGCATTATAATGTAACATTCATTACCGGATCACAACGTCCCTACTGAGGGGCTACCCTGAGTAGGCCTTAGTCAACTGAGCTGGCCCACTGCGGGTTGACTTCACACATATCTTTGAATTTCTTCGCCGATATATGCAGCTTGCTTTACGATGTTTTCCTTCGCCGTAAGAACGTATCGTAGATTATGTACCTATGAAATTTTAAAACCACATTGGTACATGGCGGGATTCGAACTCAGGACATGTATATTACAAGTCAATTACCCTTGTGTCACCGACACTCTAACAATATAAGTTACTACTACAATTAAAATTACAATATTTCACTTTAGGTATATTTTTTTAAATAACCATAAATATTATAGATTACATGCGTTCGTTTATTTCAATTAGGTAATTAGTTGAAACGAATAGGTCTTGTACATAAATCGACCAGTTACAATGTCTTAGTTCACCAAGACAGAATAATATCATGTCCGATTTGAAAAAGATACAAAAGCCCTGTCAAAGATCGTCCTTCACAGATATCAATAGAAGCGATCAGCTCTGATAAAGCAATAGATAGCAACTCAAAGACGCTCATAAAACATTCTTAGCGCCACTTATCTCTTCATAAGATATTCAGTTTAAAGTTATTAAATTAATATTATTTTTTATGTCCGGAAAAAGATGTTAACATATTTTAGCAGACTGCCAACGAGGGTAATATTGTCGATCGTAAGTATGTTTTATATAGGTTTGTATGGTATGTTCCATTGTAACGGTCTGGAGCCTAAACTACTAAACTGATTTGATTCGTCTTCAAATGTCGTAGTTATATCACATCGACATAAAACATGTACAGTGGCCGTGAGAATTCAAATTCTAAATGCATTAATCGCTTCTATTACATAAGGAAAAACAACCTAATTCTACCGTTTTCATATGCTATTTTATTTTTAAATGTCTTAAGTTAGTCATGAAAAGTTTAAAGTAAAATCTAACAAAATTGCTTAAGAACTACTTAACATTGACTTATTTTTTATTACATCTTATTTACTTTTGTAACTCAATTATTAGAAAATAACATTTAACAGACAAAGAACTGACCATCCTTTGTTCTGGTGTTCCAAAATGGCGGCCAGCATCAGCGAGGTCCCTAGCAACAGCCGCTTCAAAATTTGCATTCAAATATGGACATAAACAACAACACCCTAAGTTGCATTTCTGCACCAACACTTGTTTTACCGATCCATCATAGCTGCACAACTCATACCACTGTCCTTCGCCCTACGCCCAGGACAGAGGGGTCAAATATCGTACATGGAATGTTCTAGAACCCCCCCAAAACACCCACTCGGGAGAGGACAAATGACGTAGTTAGATGAAATTTCCCCGAAGCCTCCCCAGCACCCACTCAGTACGTAGCGGGCAAATACCATATATGGAATTTTCCACTACCCCCCCAAACAGCCACCTCAGTAATCACGCACCTGCGCAAATCTATCAGTTCGAGATCGATAAAATTGCGTGGTAGCCCTACGGAACCATTAAAATAATATTTAATTTTTTACATCAAACTTTTCAAAAACCTCCAAATTAACCCAAATTAGGGGTACGTGCTTCTTGACGACAGACAAGATACTACTTTATTAAAAAATCCTTTCAAGTTACTTGAAGTTACCCTCCCCTCTTTTACTTGAAACACTCTTTATAATTCCGAAGTAACATTCATTAAAATCATTTTATTTTCCTTTAAATAACATGCTAAGCGCCTTTTAATAGAGAATGGTTCTGTTTTCCTAATTTTTCGAAATACCCACAACTGTTTTGAGGTTAGATACGCCTTTTATTCTATACTAATCTCTCTCTAACTGTTTAATAAACACATATTGTATTTGTTTTGTAGCAAATAAAACGGTAAACATTTTTTTTATTTCAGCATTTAGTTAGGTACCCCATATTAAGGGGATCTTTTTTGTACTTTGTAGTGAAACTTACTGTGTGTTAGTGAACTTATTGTTAAGGTAGGCTTGACGTATATTTTTTTTTAATTCAAAACCATATTACGGATTCTAAATCTAAAATTAAATGGTATAAAACGATTTTATTTGGTTCCTTTAGTATGACAGTGATAGTACCTCCCAATTACATTATTAATAAAAAGTCAAAAAGCTAAAAACCATCATTCGATGAAAATGTGATAAAATAAATAATATTATTAAATTTCAAAACCTTTCGACACAGCGTACGTCGTACCCTTTATACAGCGCATGCGTCAACCCCATCTTGTTAGGTCTTAAAATAGACATGCCCTAGGGGTTGAGGGAGATGAAATCAATAATACCGAGCTTGGCGGCCATTTTGAAACTGTTCATCTACGAACAAAATATGTATAGACTGACTGCCACCCTCAGATTTGTATAAATACAATTCTCATACTTAATTATAATGAGACCCTTAACGCAGAATCAGTTTGAATAATCGCTAAATGACTGCTGAGTAGCAACTCAACTCTGAGAGCGGTAAGGAACGTGAATTTCAATATTCGCAGGGGTCTTAACTGGTTTAAACAAGCCACTTATAACACTGCTTAACAGTAGACGGGTAAGTCTACAGTGGTAGAGCCTGCTTTAACATCTTCGCACGAATGGGCCGGCTCGTCCGGTGTATTACCACGACCATACAGAAAACAGGCGTGAAACGGAAGCAATTCCGCGTTTCGTCTGATGAATGTGGTGCCTGAGGCCTAATTTTAGTCCCTATTTTTAATTAATTTTAGTTTGATTTGACGGTGGAGGAGACGCATAGGAAGGGAAAATTTCCTCTTTATGCGCGTCTCCTCCGTCAATGAAGGGTAGGCAACGCCATCTGCAATTGCGGATGTTTATGGTCAGCGGTCGCTTTCCATTTCCGTGGATTCAGGTGGCCGCTTGCTCGTTTGCCACCTTATATTATAAAAAAAAAGTACGAATGTGACCTATCTATTCTTGTTGTAATCAGTGAATTATTATGTTAATTCCTTTTGCGCCATTCTTTATACTGCAATGTATACTTAAAACATCTGCGGTGTCCATCTGGACAGTTGATGATATTTTATAAAAACATAATATGCGCGCTTCGTTCTCCATTTCTTATAGATGTGACCGTTAAATCGCGTACGCCTCCCGTTTTGTAATTTGCCTACGCAAATCATAAAGACAGGAACAGGAGTGTATCAAAAAAATTCCAAATAAATTTACGTGTTACTTTAACACTGTCTAAAAGTGATTTTTCTTTTATTGTCTTTTTCTGTGCAGCCAAAAGAATCGCGTAGCTCGACAAATGTGAAGCAATGAAATAGCCATAAGCGCCAATAGCCTAATGGTTTGGTTTACGGACTAACTACCTTGCGATCGAGGGTTCGAATCCCGCCATTCGACTATAGTCGTGAACCATAACCATATCCTAGCAGAAGCCTAAAACTTAATTGCAACGGTTAAAGGTAACATTAGTAAGTTAACAAAAATCTACTAATATTTTTTAAGAAAAAAATGAAGCACTTTCACAAAATGCTGTAACACACTTAGGCAAATTACAAACGTACAGAATACATGGTTTGCCGGTGGCATAGAACATAGGCTGCACAGGTTGCATCGGAGAAAGCGACGCGCCCATCTTGCTTTCACTCGACTCTAAGATTGGGTCATACGTCTCATAAGTGTACAGCATTCTTGCAAATCATACCGTAAAATAGTAACACGCCGCATGAACATTTTATAAATATAAATGCGGAACTTTGATGGATATTTTTTAACACATGACTCCCGACCGATTAAAGGCATCCGGATTGATTTTGAAACAGATGTTACGAACTTAAGTGCACAGGCTTATTCAATATTTATTTAAAAACTAGCTGTTCCCGTGCGACTTCTTCCGCATAATATTAAGAAAATTTTATTTTATTGTTTACATGTGTCAAATTGTCAATTCCAAATGTCAAAAGACATAACATGATGATAAACCATAACAACCTTGCTTCGTGATGTTGGCAGCAACTTATGGTCTCTTTTCCACATTAGGGTTTTTATCCAAAATATTTACCCCCGAACATTAATGACGTGAAAACATATAGTCTAAAGCGTGACGTAAGTGTAGGGCTTTTTATTAAAAAAATAACTATTCAAAAATATGCTGTAATTGCTGACATCTTAGGCAACAAAGAAGTGTGTGTTTACGCTTTATTATAATAGTATAGACTAACGGTCGCCCGGGACTTCTTCATTGCGTTTTAAAAAGTAGCCTATCAGGTACAGATGATGTAACATCCCGATTTATAAGACAGGAACAAATTATATTTTAAATATCATGTTGATATTAATCTCGACAACAAATAATTCTGATGTAAAAGATAAGAAATGTATCCGACCGAAGCCACGAACAATAGACGGTGTACATTTTATGATTAGCAAGAGGTCATTAAAACCTGTTTGGTTGGGAATTTAAAACTGGCAGTCGCCATAATTCATACTTTTTTATATCTATACTAATGTTATAGAGGAAAGATTTGTATTTTTGGATGTATTGAAATAACTCAAAAACTACATTAAAAAGCTACATCATCGCCGATATGATTTTTTAATTCCACGTAGATAAAGTCTCAAGCAATAACTAGTTATTGATGTTTCTAAATGTATCTTTTCATTTACTTGGCCAATAACAATGATGGCAAAAACAGTTCCCACATTGATGTGGGTTCGTGTTAAAATTGCATTTCCGTCTTGAGATAATCCGAACGCAATCATTATATTACAGTCGATATCGGATGAGGCGTTAAACAGGATGCAACATCACTTGATACGGATACTGAATATTATGTCAATTTAAATTTGCAATGACACTATTCTCACAGTGCACAATATTGATGCATTCACCATCTCCCCTGCCTTATCCTACTCCCGTAGGATCAGCGCACCGGGTTTTCGTCCAAATAACTCTATCATACGTCATTTCAGTCATCACTCCCTTCTTGATCATGTCACCTTTCACGCAATCCATCCATCTCTTTCTAGGTTTACCTCTACCGGTATACCCTTTCATATTCATAACTAACGCAATATTGAAGCAACTAGGCTTATGGATGAAACAAAAGGTTCCCGCGGAAGACCAGCACTTCAGATACTTCAGCTACTTCAGTCAGTAACACCAAAGCTAAGCAAGGACCCAAAACGATCAGCAATGCTCATTATTATTATTTAACTTTAATAACAATTTTATTATTTTGTTTTAAATTACTTCGTGTCCTGTTTGTTTTTTGTTGTTTCTAGTTGTGTTGTTAAGGATTACATGTTATTTTATTTAAATTAGCTTTCACCCGCGACTCCGTCGGCGTGGAGTTTAAAAAACAAAAGTGAGTAGCCTATGCATTCTTCCAGACTGTCCTGTATCTACACCAAATTTCATCGAAATCGGTTAAGCCGTTTAGGTTATCAACTGTAACAAACATCAATCCATCTATCTAAACTTTCGCATTTATAATATCAGTAATTAGTAATATGACATGTATAATTTTCGACTTCGTCCGCTCGGAGTTAAAATAACTCACATAAAAAAAACGTATCGACGAATTGAGTACCTCCTTCTTTTCGGAAGTCGGTCAACAAAACAAAGCAGTCTTTGTTTAGTTGACTTGCAGAAGATGACGCAGGATACATACGCAGGATGAACGTTCTCTTGTTTCGGGGGCCAACAATTTGTGACGCTGCGCCACGGAGTTACTAAACATATGTGTACTCTACGTCTATGCGAACATAATACGTCGTAGTAACATCCGTTTAAACTTTCGCATTTCAAATTATACTAATTGCAGACTAACAATTAAATTCAAATATTTTATCTATGTCGTATGTAAAAAAAATGTCGATAGTACGAGTTAAAGGGAGTCATCAGCTTTTAGGTTAAATTGAGGGGTGATACGGTTGTTTTAATTCCTAGTACCGATAAGGGTAATGCTTTTCGAGTGTATGTTGGTTTGTTTATATATATGTGGGTTTTTATATATTTAAATTTAAACAAAACGACTGAACTAATTTTGAGTTGTTATTCGATTAGTCTTCTTCCCAGGATTGTCATAAGGTATAATATTCGGCACAAAATACATAACTTATAGTGAACGCAAGAATTTATGTACAAAAAAGGTCAAAAATCGACTTAAATTCGCACTTTCTATATTATATTCATTGTAAATTGTAAATTCTTTTTTAGGGTTATTTTAAGTATATTCTAAAATCAGACAGAGCTACATTATTACGTTAAGGTTTTACTTTTGATTGACGCTACCAGATGGCGCTATTTCATTAGTCAGTCGCGTTTTTAAAATTATAATATAAAAATAACCATTAATATGCATACATAGATTATGATGAAATTATGCTAGTTTGTTGAAAATGCACGATTTTTTAGTGTAATGATAATAATTTATTAATATATTTTTAATTACACTAAAAATCCGGTAAGGAATGACGCGAGCAATTAGGACGTCGATTCGAAGACAGAAATGATGCAGTCGTAAAAATTAGTATTGATTGCCATTTTTTTTAAATATCCATCGAAGTTTATCTGTGCTGGTATTTTTATTAATTAGAAAAAAATACAAAATAGTTTACACACTAGCGTCCACTTTGGTAACATGTGGATGTTTTAATTTATTAAAAAATAAATACCGAATAGTCCCCACTGAAGAGCTCGCAGTCTGCTAAATCGGTATTTAAAAAAAAAGCCTGTATTTTTATAATGAATAAATAAATATCATATCTATGTAGATAATGTTTTAATAGATATTTATTTTATATATATAGATATATAAGATTTAACAGAGTTGTATATCTGTTTTCATCTAGGGCATCTTATGTAGGCGATCATCTGCGCTTGCGCACTACATGCGCCACAGCTGATCTCAGTAAATTGTGATGTGCACTTACTAGTTAGTAGACTTAAATTAAAAATATTCCCTGTTCATAAAGTACTTACCGCACCCAAGCCTGCTACAATCACGATACCCCCGAAACATATATACTGATTAGCAAATTTATATCGTTGATATTAAGTAAGCTTCATCATCACATTATAAGGGAAAAAATCTACACTCAACACTCGCACTCACACCTTAGCGCATCCGAAGCATACTGAGGGTGTGCGAGAGAGATGCATGGAATTTGAAGTTTGTATGAAAACATGGACCGTCGGCTTTGACTGTCGTGACACTTATTTTGACTCATACAGTTATCCCGCTCATTTTCTTAAAGAAAATAAAGACCACAATATAAGTCATTACAAGTGCTACGGGTGTTGAAGCCCACATCGGTGATGACAGTTGCCATGGCAATGTTACCATGACACTTCTATCGATCGCTGACTTGGAACTACCCTGAGTTTAATAAGAAACTAAATATAATTCTACAATAGCACTACAGTTACACAGTAACACAAAGTCAGAAGATCAAAATTTAGTAAGAAAAATATAAATATATACTTTAAAAAAGAAATGACTCCAATAACAATACTCTTAAAATGTTGATAACCTCAAATGATTAGTGTAGAATTAAAAAAAAATAAGTGCTTTAATTTTTCGTATGTTAATGTTAATTGGATGCGGCATTCCAAAAAATATTTTCTGTTGTATAATGACTAGTTTGACAATTCCTTTGACAATTCAGTAGGATATGATAAGTAAAATCGATTTGAAATCTTTTCGATTTTCTAAGAACTAGCGATCGATAATTTCGTAAATACTATTTTGGAATTACCATAATACAAATGAAATAGTGTCTTTCTAAAATAATGTAAATCCTAAAAATAAATTAAAGGAATATAAACAAAAATTCAAGGCAATGACAAACAAAAAAAATAAGAAAAAGGTGTATAGTTTTGTTAACAGTTAATTGTGTGATACATAGCCGAATAACTATAATAAATAAAAGAAAATAACAATAAAACATAAATTTAAACATTTATTTGTTGTACTAACTTTATTGCAAGACCGATTCTCCAGTTTCTGATTGTTCGATATGCGAGTACTGTCTGACACAATGGTACCTTTCCATTAAGTACGACATTAATACTATACACAATTAATTTGATACTTCATAAGCAAAAACTAATTATAATGAACCTTATTCCTTACTAGCTTTTGCACGGACCTTCGTGTTTGTAGGATTAAAGACAAAGGTAAGTAGCATATGTGTGCTTCCAGACTATTCTTACGTCTATGCCAAATTTCATCGAGATCCGTTCAGCAGTGTAAGCTCTCTCTAACTCTAACTCTAACAAACATCCATCCATCCATCGGTCCATCTGAAATTTCGCATTTATAATATTGTTAAGATTACTCCATAATAAACAAGCCATGAAATTTGTTTTTTTTTCACTAATAATCAAGGTGTTTGCAGATATCTGAATGTTTATAAACAACATGGTTCTTGTCCTATTTCCAAAATATTTAGTTAAATCACAAACGAAAACATAAAGATCGGAAAAGATGTTTGAAACGTACTAAAAGGAAACACATTATTTCTGCGAAATTATTTCGCTGTAGTAAGTCTACAAAAATTGTAGACGTAGAAAAAAATAAATCGAAATCAATGTAACTATTAATTATTTTTTTGCTTTGATTTGAGGAAATACTTGGGAAATGTGCCTGCTACCACTGGTAACATTGCTGAAATGCTCTCTGGTTTCCAGGGTTGAATTGAGGTTTTTTATTTATATTATAGGGAAATTAATTCTGTCGAATAATTCAGATTGTACTATGTAGTATGCAATATGTATTTTCATAATGTCCGATAATTACCTACTTCGTCTATATGTATTTCTAAAATACTTCCACGAAAAAAATCTCGATTTACTATTTTTACCAGCTGTGCTATAGTTTGTCCATATTATAATATTATAATCAATTATACAGTCACGTTCTTTATGAAAATATGAACTAAACAAGTGGATTTAAACCTTTCTATCCTAAAGTAATGCTCGGAAATGAGAATTAGCTAAAAGTTTTAGTAGCCAAGCCAAAACATTAAAAAAGTATACGAATTTTAGAGGAGTGCAGCCCTGGTATTTGCCTGCCCTCTATGCCACTCTATGCTCTATGCTTTTTCCCCATTTCAATTGTATTTGTATTGAAATGTTCTTGTTCATTTTGATTTGAGTTTTAATCAAATAATTCAATGTCTCATATATTTAAGTGTAATGGTTTTGAAGTGTGAAGTGGATAAATGTAGTTTAAAGATAGACAAGTGGTTTTGTTTTCGTTTTCAACATGAGCTCGACGAGCGTTAATATAGCAGACATTTGTCGAACATGTTTAGCTGCAGATTCCGTGTTGTATCCGATATTTGAAACGCATGTAGACAACCTGAGAGATGGAGTCGTCACTCTGGAACAGGCAATAACGGCAGTAACTGGAATAAAGGTATGTACTCAATATCTCATAACACAATGCAACTATTGAAGTTACTGTTCAATAGGTGAAGCAAATCGGCTCTTAGTTTAATTCAATTGGTATCTAAATAGCGTTATAATGTAGTCATCCAGCAGTTTGTGGCTCATCTGTACCCATAGTTATAATACATGACATTGAGCTGTGTGTGAATAATTTAGTTGTTGAGCCGCAGCTAAAGAGTTCCACACACTTTAAGCTGTTGAACCTGTTCATAGTTAATCTACAAATGTGTAATGCAGTAAAACAAGGCATAAGCAAAGTGTACTACCTGACAAAATTAAAACTTCATGTTACTGTCTATAATATCTCAATGAAACCACACCCAAATCGGTCCCTAGAATTTGAGCTTAGCAGCCAAATTACATTGTGTTCTGTGGTATTTAAAGGTTCAAAGTGTATCTTTTGTCATGTTTTCTGTAAATAGCTAGCTACAACATTAAAATCTTGTATGACTTCAACCTTGGAAATTGTTATACTCAGCAAGTCCAAAAGATACTCCTTCTTTTGCACTGAACTCTGTAATGCAAACACATTGGCTGTTAAGTATATACTAGCGACACCCCTGGCTTCACCTGCAAATGTGTGTCTGGTCTCTTATCTCTCATATCCATATTCCCTTCATGTTAATATCCTGTAAATTAGTATTATATGTTGTTGTTGCGTCCTGCTACAAGACCAGCAAGGAAGATGCGCAAAGGGGCCCTCTCGGATCTCGTCTGACCTCCTCACCCCACAGTATCATATAACTTAATTATGTCTTGTAACTTGTAACAAGCTTACTATTTTATTCACAAATGGAAGCCTACTATTTTACACATTTATACACATTGCTGATGTTTTGGTTATGTTTATAATCTGTGTTATCTTTGAAACTCACTTGGATTATATACTGTAAAAGGCAATTATCTACTCTTACTTCTCATGATAAAGGACATTTATTTGGAGGTCAGGTCAAACAATAATTTACACTACACTCCTAGCAACGCCCATGACTAACATATCAAAATAATGGTTGCGACTTGAAGGCTTCACAGAAGACAACTTACCAACATAACATAGGCTCTTAACTACTGAAACCAAATTGTTATGATAGTTATTTAGGAGGGTGTTTTTCATTGGGCTAATTGCCTTACCAATTGATTTTTATCAATCCATTAACATTTAACAAATTTTGTTTCACAGTTTGAGAGAAACGAAGGATATCCAGATAAAATATGTCAAAACTGTAAAGATGCTGCTGACAAAGCTTTCACATTTAAAAAGAAGTCATGGGATGCAGATGTATATATAAGCGATTTGTTAAAAAAAGAAAATGCAGAAGTTAAGAATGAAAAAAAGGTGTGTGTAGCTATCTCTCTTATTTATATCAATTTTATTATAGATTTTGACAGCTGTCAGTTTATTTGTACATTTTATAGTCTGTGTTGCCAAAGACGGGGTGGAAAGTACCTGCTGGTGTTACTAGTTTTAGCTTTTTTACTTTAATGCACCCTTTGTCACTAGCTTTGGGGTGGGGAGTTAACTGGTTTATTGTTGCAGGTTTTTGTCCATTTCGATTTTATTTCAATGCTAACCCCTTAAGTTTAAAATTGAAAATATGTATTCTATAATTTGTTGTTAGTGAAGTGCTTTTTATTGTAAAATTTAAAATTTGTAATCTTTAATTTGTTGTTAGTGAAGTGCTTTTTATTGTAAAATTGTAAGTGTGTAGTTGTAAAAATCTTTGAATATGTTATTCATAAATTAATGCCATGTTTTTAAATTACTTTCTTCTTTTTAGGATGATGTTGTTGTGAAGGTGGAATTGAATGATGCAGGTGATGATATTAACAACAGACTTGTGGAATCTGACAATGCTAGTGTTAAAACAGGTAAGATTGGTTCATATTAGTCATACTTATATTATAAATGCGAAAGTTTACATAGATGGATGTTTATTAGAGTTAGCAACCTAAACAGCTGAACGGGCTGATGAAATGTTGTGTTGATGTAGACGGTTGAGAAGAACACATAGGTTACTCAGTTTTTTTTATTTTATGCGGACGGAGTTGCAGGTGAAAGCTAGTTTGGTTAATAAATAAAATTTCTTACATTGAGCATAACTCGGGTTACAAATAAAAGAGGTAACACATAAGGTTATACAGTGTTTAACCTGAAAATAAAAGCATCAAAAAAAGATCATGCCATGTCCTAAGTCATCTGTCTATTTATAGCACAGTAAAATTAATATTATCACAGTTATTAGTAAATACTTACATTTTTATTTATGTATTATTTTTTGTTTTCAGAAGGTGTCAATACTGTGAACATAGAACCGATTGAGAGTTACACAGTTAGTGTGACATCAGATAATTTACAACCTTCACCAGATGTAGAAAACTTGACAGGTAAGACATATCTTTTTTAAATAGGCCTAAATATAGTTCCTTTCCTTGATCGATGATGACCTTGGAGATGAACAGGAAGGGGAAATATCCTATTTATGTGTGTGTCCTCCTTTGCGGATGTCTGGGCAGCGGTCACTTCGCCATTTCGGTGGTTTCAAGTGGCCGCTTGCTCATTTGCTACTTTGTAATATTAAAAAAAATCAAACTAGCAACTGATTACTTAAAATTAACGTATTCTACAAGATGGACAACCCCAATGCTAAGGGAAGATGCCAACCTTAAAACTATAATAAAATCATGTAATTTCTATTGTGAAAGAAATTAATTAGCGAAAGATTACCTCTGTTAGGCTTTGAGAAGAGAAAAATAACAAATGAAAGATCTTTAGTTAAGAGTATGGAAGGCTAGAAAGAGATGGATGAATGTGAATGATTAAGATGGGAGTTGATGGAAAATGGATTTATACGGATGATGAAAACCAGGTGTTAAGGATTGTATATGATGGTAGTAGTGAATTTATGTGATCTCAATCCATTGTTACAGTGAAATCAGATGCTTGTCAAACATTTTGTCCTCTGTGCCGAGTTACCTATAGTGATGTAGACGGTCTCACAAAGCATATGTGGGAAATGCACACTGAGATCATGGGCCCCAAGAAGAGAGGCAGACCAAAGAAGATCAGTACAGAAGTAAGTTACAAAAACTTATTTCAGACGTTGTTATTTTAATATATTTATTACTGAGTCTTACTACTAACTTCTTACTAGAGTATAAATACTAAAATTAGGATACATTTTTGTTAGACTGTAGTGTAAACTGCTGAATGTATCACTGACATTTGGCACAGATGTAGAACATAACCTGGAAGAACTCATAGGCTTACTAAGTTTTTTTAAATTCCGAGCAAACAGAGTCGCAGTTGAACGCTAGTTTATATATCACTAGCTATCGCCCGCGACTTCGTTCGCATGGAATTAAAAAAAACAAAAGCAACTATCCTGTGTTCTTCCAGACTGTCCTCTAGTTCTATCCCAAATTTTATCAAGAACCCTTCAGCTATTTAGGCTACAAACTCTAACAAACATCCATCCATCTAAACTTTCGCATTTATAATATTAGTAAGAAGGCAGATAACTAATATTGTTTCAATGAAAATGTCAATTGCCTTAATTTCTAAAATGATTAAATATTTGCAGTTTGTATTAAAAAAATTACTGGAAAGAGGACTTTTGAAGCCGAAACCGGAAAACCCATACGGATGTACGTTTTGCAATAATAATTGCGTAAACGAAGAAGAATTGATATACCATATCTCTACGCATACAGGTAAAATCGCGCACTGTTGTTCTTATAAGGTTCAGTTTATCAGCCGACTGCTGAAACGACATTTAAATTCCATTAAAATTTTTACGTCTGACTTTAGTAGACTTGCTTACCGTATAATTGGATTAGTTAAATATATTTTATACTAAGAAGATTTATACAAGAACCAGTAACTGAGTAGATTATAAATCTTGAGAAAAAAAAATGAAAAGGGTAAAAAGGCAGGGCACGCAAATTATTTAGGGCCTATCCCACCAAATTGTAAATTGTCTGATAACAATCGAATGTGCAAAATATGTGGTGGAAATATCGGATTTTATTACGGATTTTATTTTATTACGGTCCGTATGGAATTGAAAAAACAAAAGTGAATAGTCTATGTGTTCTTCCAGACTATCTTCTACATGTATGCCAAATTTAATCGAAATCCGTTCAGCTGTTTAGGCCACAAATTCTAACAAACATCCATCCATTCATCTAAACTTTCACATTTATAATATTAGTAAGATTTCACAGTGGCGTCATTTTTAAGCTATCTGAGCCTCTATCAGCCAGTGGTGGGACAGGCCCTAAGTCTAAATTGTAATTGTATAATTTCAGAAAATGTTTACTATTGCTGTGTCTGCAAGAAGAAATATATGAGCAAGAATTATTATGATACACATTTATGTTCGGAAGAGAAAATGGAATCGGATATTAATGCTGTAAGTATTTATGTCTATACTAATATTATAAAGAGGAAAGATTTGTATTTTTGTATGTATTGAAATAACTCAAAAACTTCTATGCCGATTTAAAAAACGTTAACATTCACCGTTAGAAAGGTGTTCTATTTGTAAGTAACATAGGCTGTTTCTTATTATTTTTTAATTTCACGCGAACCAAGTCGCGGGCGAAACCTAGTTTATTAATACGATTGTTAAGTGTAGACTTTCTAAATAAAGTTATGAACATTTTTAAAAATCCACTAAAACTATTTGATTGAATATGTACAATGTAGTACCACAGGTTATTTGATTTAAAATATTACAATTTATTACAAATAATCTCTACAAATATTATAAACTAGCTGTTCCCGTGCGGCTCCATCCGCATGGAATTATGAAAATTTTATTTTACTGTTTACATTTGTCAAATTATCAATAGCAAATGTCAAACTGACATGACATGGCAAACCTTGACAATCTTGTTTTCTTTAGCAGCAGCTTATGGTCTCTTTCCGACATTAGGGTTTTTATCCAAAATATTTACCCCCTAAGTTTAATGGCGTAAATATAGAGCCTTAAGCGTGACGTTAGTGTAGAGCTATTTATTAAAAAAAATATTCAAAAATATGTTGTAATTGCTGACATCTTAGGCAACAAAGAAGTGTGTGTTTACGCTTTATTATAATAGTATAGATAGATAATGTTATTGAGATACATAGGTTAATAAATTAATTTCAATTTCAGAGTGAGTCATCTTCAAGGCAGGCTACGAAAGAACAAGACACTTTCCTTTATGTAACAACTCTTGATGTGATGCAAAGCAGAAGTACTGAAAAGGTTAATTTGAAAAGGGCTTTAGCTTATATATTTACTAATTCAAATAAATAATAACTTTTAAAAATGTACCAAAGCTTTGTTGCCACTGTCGATAAAAGTACAATCAGGGTATTTGTTGGTGTGCCATTTTCAACATTACTTATTTGAATGTTTTGTACAACATATCTAATAGATAGCAGTTTTAAATGTATGATAATTGATTTTTTAATATCCCACTTTTAGTACTTACTAAGTTACTTAGTGGGATAATAAGATTGCTGACAACTAGAAATTAGGGTGCTCTAAAAATAAAAACAGAAAATGTTGAGCAATAAGAGTATATGATAATTTTAATTACTACAAGAATGTATATTCGCAATCATTAGAAAAGTAGTTAGTTAAAGAAAATCCATATGAAGGTTCTAGTGTAACCACAGACAGTATAAGATGTCAGCAATCGTTATATTTTTCAACGTTTTTTTAATAAAACACCAACACTTTTAACATGATATTTATACGCTATTAAATTTAAGGGGAAAATTGAAAAAAAACCTGCATGCGAGAAAAGGAAAAAAACTACAAACCAATAGTAGTACAGAAAAAAAATACCATGATAATGGTAATTGTT
The DNA here is from genome assembly GCF_000836215.1 of Papilio polytes. Taxonomy (NCBI): domain Eukaryota; kingdom Metazoa; phylum Arthropoda; class Insecta; order Lepidoptera; family Papilionidae; genus Papilio; species Papilio polytes. Next base: position 326,180 of record NW_013525080.1, on the reverse strand, counting down.
CGCTACTAACAAACGCCTTCGTTGTCATTTGAGCATATATATTTTGAAATTTGCAATAAAAAATGTAAAAAATTAAAAGTTTTTATAATGTAGCCAGTAAATGAAATTTCAAAGATAAGGGAGAGTTTGTTTTATTACAAAAAGCAACACCGCTAAAAGTGTCGACTGTACAAGATTTTATGCCCTTTATTATAATATTTATGCAATTTCCTTGTCTATACTAACGTTATAAAGAGGAAAGATTTGTATATTTGTATTAAAATAACTTAAAAACTACTGGGTTCATTTTAAAAATTCTTTCACCGTTAGTAAGGCGATTTATCTGTGAGTGATATAGCTTATATATTTTTAAAATTTAACGCGGAAGTCGCGAGCCACAGCTAATTTTGAATATGTATGTTTTAATAGGGTGAGTGTGCACTATGGCGTCGGTGCAAGCATTGCAGCGTGGTGACGTCAACACCCAAGGAACTCGCTGACCACATCGACACAAGACATCCATACCATTCGCTTAAATGCAAGGATTGCGATAAGGTAATCTATACTATTATAATAAAGCGTAAACACACACACACTTCTTTGTTGCCTAAGATGTCAGCAATTACATCATATTTTTGAATAATTCTTCTTTTAATAAAAACCTCAAAACTTACACCAGGCTTAAGGCTATATATTTTCATACCGTTAAACTAAGCCATTACTAACTAATGTGGGAAAGATACCATAAGTAGCTGCCAACATCAAGAAAGCAAGATTGCCAAGGTTTGTCATGTTATGTCATTTTGACATTTGCTGTTGATAATTTGACAAATGTAAACAATAAAAGCATATTCATAATTTCATGCGGATGAAGTCGCACAGGAACTTTATTAAAAATAATAATTTACACAAAATGTATGTTTTTTGTAATACTGCGTTTGTAGTTTGTCATGTCATATGAATGAAGGTGCTATAAATTTAACGTTATTAATACAAAAGTCTCGATAGATGTTTGTTAAAAGGTATAGGATACCTAGGTATCTTTGGTACTGAGGTATAGAATTATTCGAATCTTGATGAAAGACACAGATGTAGAACATTCTGAAGGAACATTTAGGCTATGTACTTAATTTTTTAATATTTCCACGCAAACGGGGATGTTAAAAAAAAATTTAACATTGAAAGACATCCAGATTTCGCGAAGATGATGTATTTGCCTTGTTGGTAACGAAAACTGCATTGAAAAATATTTTCTCTGTCTGTCAGCATCCGCGTTTGTTTTGGGCAATCTCCGAAACAGCTGTACCGATTTTGACGGGACCCTGACTGAAAGATATCTCATTCACTCCGGATTGCAATAGACAATACTATTTCCACACATGGACTATATTTTAAATTAAACTAAAAGTTATTTTATAGGTATTTCAAACGTTAAGCGCTTCGCGTGCCCACCGAATGCGTTGCGCGAACGTAGAGCGTACGTACAAGTGTCCGTCCTGTCCGCAACGGTTCACACGCGAGGTGTTTCTTAACAAACACATACTGGGTCGCCACGTCGGCCAACAAGCATCCGTAGACTTCCTATCTACCCCCGCAGGCAGAATCTACCAGTGCGATACATGCAAACAACACTTTCTCAAGTATGTATAGAATATTGAAATAATTTTTTAAAATCTAAAGTGATATAACACTTATAAATTGTAGACCGCTTTAACATCTTCGCATTGGTCTCGCCCGGTGTAATACCACGACCACACAAGACAGGCGTGAAGTGGAAGCAATTCCGCGTACAGTCTGATGAGTGTGGTGCAGGAGGCCTCATTTTAGTCCCTTTCCCTTTTCACTATTTTCTTCAGAGGGTGGGCAGGGAAAGTGTATTTGACGGTGGAGGAGACCTATAGGAAGGGAAAATGTCCTCTTTGTGTGTGTCTCCACTTCTGTCAATTTAGGGTAGGCAACGCATCTGCAATTGCAATCCATCCGATTCAGGTGTATTATAAAAAATATATACATATAATAAAGCGTAAACACACTTCTTAGTTATGTAAGTCATTCTCAATTTTGAATAAAAATTTATACTATGAACACGCTTTCGGTTACATATTTTCAAGGTATTAAGCTTAGGGAGTAAATTGGGAAAAAACTGTCACGAGGGAAAGGGACAAAAAGTAGATGTTAATAGCAAGGTTGCCATGGCAACGGTGATTGTTGTCCAATATCAAAAGGCTTCGTTGTCAACTGTCCATTTGAAATTTGAGAAATGTAAGCAATAGTCCTTATAATTCACTGGAACAGCTATTAATCTTACTTCTTACTTCTTACTAATATTATAAATGCGAAAGTTTAGATGGATGGATGGATGGATGTTTGTTAGAGTTTGTAGCCTAAACGGCTGAACGGATTTCTATGAAATTTGGTATGGATGTAGAGGATAGTCTGGAAGAACACATAGGCTACTCACTTTTGTTTTTTTTAATTCCACGCGGACGGAGTCGCGGGCGAAAGCTAGTGTATAATAAAGCTGTAATCTATTAACTAAATTCTCACACAGACTGACAGAACTCAGGTGTGAAGAATAAATTCCCAATTAGTTGATCAGTTATGTTAAATAGAAGTGAGGATTTTCTTTCTTTAAGTAAATTGTAAAATATAAATTTTACACAGTTAAAGTTAATTTAAGAGCAAATAGGTGTTATATAATAAATGTATTTTATATATATTTTTCAGGAAGAGTTCACTGACAAAGCACATGAAGCATCACAACGCTGAAAAACCCTTCGAGTGTCAGATATGCAACAAACGGTTCCTCAGGAATGACAATCTGAAGTAAGTGTTAAAATTATTTAAACATATATATTTTACATCATAACTCAACTCACAGGCATACTATGTACTTCATCATCACCAGCTCAGTATACGCCCCCACTGTGGGGCTCGGAGCCTACCCTAAGTTAGGGTCACTAGGATTTACTCAAACACGCTGTCCCACTGTGGGTTGACTTCACACATATTTGTTCGCCGATATGTGCTGCATCACGATGTTTTCCTTCACCATAAGAACGTCGGGTAAATTATGTACATATGAAAATTCGTATGTACTTAGTATTCCAAAAATTTTTAATATTTGTATTAAAAATATTCATACTTTTTGTATGGTATTGTAAAACCTCTTTTCATATTACTTAAAATGAAATCTAGTGGTAAAAAGTTGCTAAAATACCACTTAACTATAAACGACTAGCTTTAGCCCGCGACTTTGTCCGCGTGGAAAAAAAATAAAGCTAAGTAGCCTATGTCTTCTTCCAGACTATGCTCTACATCTATGCCAAGTTTCATTAATATCCGTTCAGCCGTTAGGCTACAAACTCTAACAAACATCCATCCATCTAAACTTTCGCATTTATAATATTTGTAAGGTATAAAAATCTTTACAGTTACTAGTTTTCGCCCGTGACTTAATCCGCGTGGATTTAAAAAAAATAGCGTATGTGTTCTTACTATATTTATGCCAAGTTTCATCAAGATCCGTTCTATTTAAGCTACAAACTAAACATCCATCCAAACTCTTACATTTATATATTTTTTTTATTAGATCTCACATGCGTGTCCACGGTATCGGGAACCGTAGTACAGCGACGTCGCTGTGTCTCTACTGCGGGAGAAGTTTCACATGCTCCTCAAACTTCATAGTACATATGCGTCGACATACCGGAGAGAAACCATATAAATGCGACTTTTGCGGCAAAGGTATGTATTGTTAAAAATCGGGCAACACTAAAACAGACGTCCCATCCCTATCTGACAGCTGTCAATGTCATTCACGCTAATTAGTACGCTAATTTTTAAATTTATATTAATTCCCTAAACGTACTAAAGTCCTTTGTTAAATCTTACTATATGGTGAATGACAGTTTTCTTTCAAACAAATCTAGACCTACAATAATCTTAGTTTTTGACATTGATAAGTGCGCCTCCTAGTTTTGCGAATGATTTCCAAATTCTTTCGAAATTCACCCATTTTAAAAATTAAAGTTAACTATATTGAACCCTTAATGCACCATTTTTCTTTTTAAATACCATAAATTAAAACGGGTAGTATATTGAATATCGATTAAGGGAAAAAAAAATTCAAAATAGTCTATTATCATTATGCATTTAGGGGTTAATTTTTTTATACTTCCGTATAGTTGTTAGACATTGGTTAATAGGACGCTCTCAAGATGACTTTGTGATTTCACAAAATTGACATCTGTCATATTATCCTTGTACTTATGTGTTAAATTAAGTAAAATACTATTTGTTGCATTTTTAAAGGTTTTGTAATATCCCACATCTTTCTCTAATGTTTGAATAAATTCGTGTTGTTTAATATAATTGTCTTTCAGGATTCCCGCGCTCATCAGACCTCCAGTGTCACAGGAGATCGCACACTGGTGAAAAGCCATACATTTGTCAGATATGCGATAAAGGTTTGTATTGTATTGTACTATTTTGTCAAGTGTATTGCCGTATTTTATTACTTTGCCAAGTGTATTGCTGCATGTAATTATTTTACCTAGTGTATAATTCCTGTATAATTATATTGCCAAATGTATAATTGCTGTATAATTACTTTGCCAAGTGTATATTTGGTATATAACTACTTTGCCAAGTGTATAATTGCCGTATAATTCCTTTGCCAAGTGTATAATTGCTATATAAATACTTTGTCAAGTGTATAGATGATGTATAATTACTTTGCCGAGTGTACAATCGCTGTGATATTAGTAACATTGTGATTGTTGTATTCCAGCGTTCTCCCGCAGCAACAAACTGACGCGTCACATGCGCGTGCACACCGGCGCTAGACCGTACAAGTGTACGTACTGTGAGAAAGCATTCTCACAAAGTAACGACCTCAATCTCCACGTGAGGCGACATACCGGCGACAAGCCATATGTATGCGAGATATGCGGCGATAGATTTATACAGGTAATATTTTTTTTAAATAAGATCTTTGGACCTAAATGTTGTTGACAAACTATTTTCTATATGTATGCAAAATTTTATTCAGATCAGTGAAACCGTTTACCAGTTATTTATAGTAAAAAGGAGTATTTGACTCGTTTGAAATTAGGAATTTAGGTTACACTAGTTATATCCTATAGCTTAACAGCCATATTATGCAAGTTTTATTTTATTTTTATTCCCTATGTTTTTCATATGACAAAGCCCTTACTATTGGTTGAGAATTATTTGTTAGTTATACCAATCTATTACCTTTTTTTATTTATTTGTAGTTTTGTCTCTTTATTTTGATTAAATTTGTACTCACTCTTTAATGTAACTAATATTATAAATGCGAATTAAATTTATTGTGTTTTTATTACAGGGTACAGCGTTACAGAGCCACCGTCGCTCCCAAGGGCACTATCCGGCGAATTCCGGGGAAGTACCGCTGCCTCCCCTCCCAGTAGATACCCCGGCTAGTGGGTCTATCTATAGATAGCATGAGGACTCAACTCCCCCCACGTGTCCACCACCCTGGGAGAGCCCTCGCACCCCCGAGGCAACTATCACTTCGTTCGCATTCTTCTCGCAAGTCGAGTCTTCTGATTAATTTTACTGTGTTATTTTTGGAAGTTTTTAACTAATAATCTTCGAAAATCCTACTAATATTATAAATGCGAAAGTTTAGATGGATGGATGGATGTTTGTAAGAGTTTATAATCTAAACGACTGAATGGATCTCGATTAAATTTGACAAAGAGGTAGAGGATAGTCTGGAAGGGCACATGGACGGGCGGACGGAGTCGCGGGTAGAAGCTAGTTGTAAATAAGAATGTTAAGATAGATGGATGGATTGGCATAAATGTATAGGGTAGTCTGAATGAATGTGTAATTTTTTTTTATTTTATGCAGACGGACTCGCATGCGAAAGATAGTTGTAATAATGTATATGAACTAATTTAGAATAATAAGATGCATGTAATCCCAAGAAATCTGTATATATAAATGAAAAATATCATTTTTATTAGGATAAGCAAAATAAGACAAGCAAAATAATCAGTAGCCAACTCCCTGATTATCGGCTGACGTTGCAAATATGACCATCGATTGACGTTTTTAGGTTATCTTATAAAATATAGTGAAATTATAAAATCATTTGTTTTATGAGAAATTGTATCTTAAATATTGAGTTCTTGTGTAAAGTTTATCTTTGAAAGTTTAAATGTAAAAATCTATGTTGGTTTTTATATAGGACAGTATATAAGAACGCTGTCCGTACATAACTAATGTAAAATCATGTATAATTTTAGCTTTTAAGGATCTAATGTCTACTAGTTTTTAGGGTTACCAGTAAGAAAAAAATCCTAATTTAGAAATTCTCTTAACTTGGTAATAACAAACTGTATGCAATTTGCAATTAATGACACGAGGGTCCGTAGTTTAGTATTTATTATATCTACACAAATTAATATTTAGAAATCAAGCTAAGATTTAATGTCCTTATTCATTATTTTGTTCAGAATTAACAATGGCAGTAAGTTAGCATAGACATAGTCTTAATAGAAAATAAAACTACATTTTTAAATACATTTCTACAATTTACAATAATGGCAACATTTATTTTGATAGTTTCCAGTCCATAGACATACAAATACATAGATGCATAGATAGGCAAATACGTTTCTAAGGTACTAAAATGGCAACATTTATTTTGTAAAATTGTAAGAATTACTTGATATATAAGATCAACATTTGATTGCTGCTTTTATGCCTGATTTATTTTATTAATTAATTAGCTATTGCTCGCGATTTCGCCCGCGTCAAATTGAAAAATATAGCCTATGTTACTCACAGATTAATTACCTTTCTAAGGGTGAAAGAATTTTTAACCCTTTTCTTGTTAGTGTATCTGTAGAGATACATCAATTTTTTTTCTAAACACTTTGGGTCATCAAGGTTAAGTGCTATGAATATTATTTTGATATTCGAAAAAATAAAATTCTGCCAAGTTAAGGGTTAAAATCGGCGCAGTAGTTTTTGAGTTATTTCAATACATACAAAAATACAAATCTTTCCTCTTTATAATATTAGTATAGATATATAAACAATAGTAGTATTCAGTAGTTTGTAAATCATTATTATTAGAACCATAGTCAGTAATTCTGTAATTTAAACGATTTCTAATATATCTGTCGATTTAATCTCTTGTATAAACTTGTAGTGTTGTTTATAAGAGTAAGGGAATATTCCACCAAATTGTAAATTGTCTGATAACAATCGAATGTGTAAAATATCGGATTTTGTTCTATCTCACAGTGACGTCATAAGCTATCTGAGCCTCTATCAGAGAGTTGTGGGATAGGACCTGATTGTGGTCGAATTTAGTGTAAATGAGATATTTACAGTCATATGACAAATGTTAAATGTCTATTGATTTATTTTGAATCATTTCAGTGTTTAAATTATTGATACAAACATGTCTGAATTTAATTAAATCTGTAATTTCAGGATTATGAAGGTTCACTTTACATTGGTTTGTTATATCTTTTTTTATTGAATTCGATTATGTGTAAGGTATCGTATTTTTTAATTCGATTCAATTATTAAATGTAATTTTCAAATCGTAGATGTTTTATGATAATAAAAGTATCTTTATTTATAAATTTGTTTTATTTACTTATTTATATTATCGTGAGCTTTCACTGCTGGAACACAATATTAATGAGGGATTACATGGATTTTAAAATGTCCCAGCAGTGAAAATGCACATTTATTTAAAATAGATTAAATTGTAAATGTTAAAAATTAAAAAGTTATATTATTACATTGAAACAACTGGGTGTTTGTGTTTATTTTAAAATTATAACAACTTTAGTAAAGGAATTTATTATCTCAAACTAATATACAAACAGGCATATTGTACGTCGAATACATAGAATATATGCTTAAATTAGTGTAACTCTACTGCCGTGACACTTTAATATAGACGGACAAATTATTTGACCCGGTAAACAGCTCACTAGCGCCCTCTTTATGTCATTTTTATGACAAATCAATAACAACGCTCACCAAAACCGACGTCTGTAGTTACTGTTTTGTCAGATTGAAAGAGATAGCATGTGTATGTCTCGGCAGTAAATTCTAATATTACAGTACTAACTAGCTTAAATGTATAAAAAAACTTATAATTGCAATCTTAGTTGAATAAAACAAAATGGATTTAGAGCGGGCGCACACCTATAACTAAAGTGTCACACAACTGTTGTCCAGTTGTAGATTCGCAGTTCAACTGTTTAGTTGCACAACTAAAAAATCCAGTAGTGAGCGCTCTGCATATAAGCTCTTAGGAATCAAAGCGAGACTAAACAGCTGTGGGGTACTTAGTCTGAGGTGAGCGCTCTTGATAGGAAAAAGTAAAGTTACGTCAAAATACATATTTCAACAGAATACATGAAATATTACCAGAAATACATAACGAAGGAGTAAATATTAGGTATTATTCTTGTATTTTCACATTTTTTTAATTCAAAATGTCACCGTTATTAAAAAAAAACCATTAGGTAGTCCTGTATCGTCGACATAAGTGAGTCTTTTTTATATCTTCTATTTTAATTCCATCAACTAAGATTGCACCAACTTATTTTATACCCTGTTACCATACCAGCCTCTATGCTTTACTTTTCTTTCGGATAACTAGATGGCGCTAAAAGACGATATGAATGGAATTATAAAATATATTCAATGGTCCAATTTACACTTAATCAAGATATAAAATTTAAACTTTTTAATTGTAACTTAACGAGACTTTTCTCTTTAAGTTACAATTAAAAAGATATTTCTTTAAATTAAAATCACATTATAATTTTCTTTTCACACGATATAGATGGCGCTATAAATAATTTTAGTACCAACACATTTTAGTATGTTCCTCAAAGTTTTCATTAAATATTTCGATCGTGAAACAAGACTTAATAAACACTATATTAAATAAATATAAATCTATTTAATCTACAAATATGAAATTAATAATTATTTACAAAACAGAACTTTGGACAAATATTTTTATTAAAATTTAATGAAATTAAAGAGTGGTCGTGTCAGGCTCGTACGATTTATTCTGTATGCCTCCGAGTTCATTCAACTTTGATTCCGGAATAGGTTTTCTTCTCTGAAAATTAATTAAATAACATAAATTCATCAATTTAACATAATATACAGCAATGACGTATTCTTGTATGTCTTGGAATAATTGAAAGACTATAGGGCTGATTATAAAAATGTCTTTCATCGTTAGAAAAGTTAATCTATCACATTTTTTTTTAATTCACGCGGACGAAGTTGCTAAAGGCTTAAATAATTAGATTTCTAATATATACGAGAAATTTTTCGTATTAAATCACTAAATTTGATATTTACAAACAAGTTTCTTTAACCATTTATTAAAAAAAAATTAGATAAAAACATATTCTGTCTACTGTAGTTATTGTTATTTTTCTATGTGTCGTGTGAACTGTTACTTATTGTATTGTGTAAAAATGTATGTGTCATAATTTTGTCCTGTTGATTTATCATTTTATTTTTGGCTAAATGAATAAAACCAAAATATATTGCTAATTACCTTTGACCGATAGACTTTGTTGTCAAGTTTCTTGATGCCTGCGAAGTGATTTTCGATATCAATTAACTGTTTCCCTTCCGTCTCGGGCAGAATTAGCGCAAACACAACGCATCCAGTTAAACTGAAAGTAATACATTTTTATGTACATGTATAGATGATATGATGGCCATTGATTTATTAAGTTTTTATTTCAATTCCGTGCACGAATTCACGGGCTAAAGCTAGTATACTACATAAAAACAATCTCATATCTTAAAGCGTGTCGTGAGTGCTTAGAGAAAGAATAGTTAAAAAATGTTCAGTGATTGCTGACCTATGTACCAAAGTAGTGTGTTTACGTTTTATTATATTAGTATTACTTACCATATGAGACCATAAAATCCGTAAGTCCCCCATATTGAGAGCTTATCTACCATGTTTATGTACGCCTTGTTAGTGATAAAGCCAAATATATAGCCCATAGCGCTCGCTAGACCTGACGCTCCCGACCTTGTCTGTGCGCTGAACACCTAGAAAAGAAACCGTTTATGTAAATGATTAGCACGCGACTTCGTTCTCTTAAAAATAAAACATAATAAAAATGTATGTTACTCGGTGATAACGTAGCTTTTTAATGGCGAAAGACTTTTTGAAATCGGACCAGTTTTGGAGTTATTTCATTACGTACAAAATTATAAATGTTTCCTCTTTATAATATTAATATAGATTTAAATAAAATTCCCTTATATTTAAATTAAAGATTAGGGGAACTTAAGCTAGAGTCTAATATAATTCATATTATTGCCAAAGTTTAGATGAATGTTTGTTAGAGTTTGTAGCCTAAACGCCTTGTTCAAGGAGTTTTTACACGTTTTTAGAGTCAAGCCATTAGAAATGAAGAAGAAATTAAATTATTTTAAAATTAGAACTCATTGTCGACGTCATCACTTTTTTCTAGTCTTTTTCTGTACATATTTTATCATTACATAATGTCTCCGTTAAAATAGTTTTATTTCTAAATCTTTTACGATATACACGCCTGATAGGATTTCGATGAAATTTGGTACAGATGTAGATCATAGTCTGGAAGAAGACATAGGCTACTCACTTTTTTTTTTAATTTCAGGTGGGCGGAAGTTAATATGATATAAATCTCACCTCTCCAATTAATATCCAAGGCAACAGTCGTATGCCGGTGTGTGAGATGAAGGCCAACAACATCAGAAGGGTTGTTGGTATCCACGAGTAGCCGATGCTCTGTAATACATTGCGTGTTTGTATATCTTACTAATGTTATAAATGCGACAATTTAGACGGATTAGAGTTTCTAGCCTAAACTGAACGGATCTTGATGAAAATACATAAATAAATAAAAGTACATTTTATTTACTTGTTTTCGTATGTCAATGTGATCAATACAGGGTACCTAGTTTGGTCACCAGTTTACTGGCAAAAGGGGATAATAGAGTTATTCGATTTTAAATAATATGTGTGCTAGGGATGTGAAAAAAATTACCAAGTTTTCTGCTACAAGAGAGCTGTTGGTCATCACATATCCGGCCTTGTTGTTCGATGAATAAGACACGGACAACTTCGAATGCTGAAAATTTAAATAAATCCCCAGTAAAAATATATACACAAGAAGTATAGTTGACTCTTCATTTTACACATAATCCACTAAAGTCATCTTTTACAAAAACAATTTTTGAAACGGATTGTCTTACCGTTTTGATGTACATATCATAACCTGCTAGCAATAGACAACACAGTGCCGCGCCAGCGGTGGACACAAGTGTCAGTTTCCGCTTGCCAGCGACACGTACAAGCAGCACGCAACACGCTGCGCCGGCTATCTGTACCGCGCCTAGCACCAGAGTGGCCCGGTACTTGTCTATTGGCGCGTCTAACGCTTGGAATATCGACACCGCATACGTCTACAATAATATACAACATGTTTAAACATTCAAAGAAACTATTTGAAGTATATTCAACAGTGGTAGAGCCCGCTTTAACATCTTCGCATTGTAGGGCCGGCTCGCCCGATGTAATACCACGACCACACAGAAAACAGACGTGAAATGGAAGCAATTCCGCGTACAGTCTGATGATTGTGGTGCCGGAGGCCTATTTTTAGTCCCTTTCCCTTTCCACCCTATTCGTCAGAGGAAAGTATGGAAAGGAAAAGTGGATTTGACGGTGAAGGAGACGCATAGGAAGGGGAAATGTCCTCTCCTCCTTCTCCTCCTCTGTCAATTAAGGGTAGGCAACGCATCTGCAATTGCGGATGTCTATGGGTAGCGGTCGCTCTACATTTCGGTTGATTCAGGTGGCCGCTCGTTTGCTACCTTATATTATAAAACAATAATAATAATTTAAAAATAAACCGCAACAGCTCCAAAGAAGAATATCACCAAAAACACACTTATCTAACAGTAATTTGACTTCAGTACCAATACTAAATAGCGGAACATTATGAAGGACGACTGGCTATCGTCCACTAGGTTAATTTATCTTCCCTCACACCCTTAAACATGTCACCTTTCACCCAATCCATCGATCCCTTGCTAGACATCTACACCCATAACTAAAATTCTTATTATTGTTATTTTTTCCTCGTCCTATAAAATGGAAATCTTTTACTAATTTCTTACCATTGGTACATTACGACCACTTTCACTCACAAATCTTTTCTTTCTTTTTATTTTATTCATGTGTATGTGATAATTTCTACCTATCCACTGCTACTACTGACGTGTGGATGATCCCAAGAGTTCTCGCGGAAGATCAGCGCTGGTACTTCAATAGGAGCATCCAGCATTTATGGCTGAGCGAGGGCCCAATACGGTCTTTTTTCTTTTTTTTCATTTCATTAGTTACGTTTCTCATTATTTCGTGTTTAATTACTTTTTTTAAAAATCTAGGATAGTTAAGAAAAATATGTTTTGAACATTAAACAGCGGAATGAAAGGCATTTACCTGCAGTGTGGTCATCCCACTGAAGTGTCCCACAAAGAAGCTGTAACTGACGAGAAAGAATGGTATGAAGAACTTGCGCTCGCGGTAATGAGACAGGTTTGCGGTCCATTTATATTTGTATGATACCATTTCCTCTGAAATACAAAGCCGTTCTAGTAGAGTGTTTATTTCATTGAAATCTAAATTTTTTTTTTGGGATTGCTAGTAATTTTATATATAGTATTACTTCATATAAGGATAAAGTTAGAGCTAGGATTGTTGTATAACTAACTAAATATAAATATGGGTGTAATTTAGGAAATGTAACACATAAAGTAAATCAAGAATTGTATTCTGAAACCCGATATAGTCCGGGACATTTATAGTCTAGTGTGTCAATTTTTATAAACGACTATTATTCACATGGGACTCTGTGCGCGTGGGTTTAAAAAAATAAACAAAAATAAGCCTATGTGTTCTTCCAGACTGCTACATCTATGCCACATTTCATCGAGATCCGTTCAGCAGTTTAGGCTACAAATTCATCAATCTAAACGTTGGCATTTATGATGTAAGTAAGATAAAAATTCCACTGACCTATCCAAAACAGAGCCTGTATATCTCTCAACTCCATATCGACATCATCCTCTGTAGTCCAGCCGCGGAGCCATTGTAGACTCTGCAACAATCAGTTTAACCGTTACCACCAATCTACAACATTTGGACACTTATGCAGGGTTTCTGAAGTTTTTAATTATTTTATCGTATCTACTGATTCATTAATGTCAGGTTGAACTAAGTTTCCAATGAGTAAACTCAAGTTACGTAGTTCAGAAAGGCATTTTGATAAAGTTATCGAACCAATAACACTAACGAATGGTTAGGTGTAGCTGGGAAACCGGACATCAGTCGTGTAGATTTCTTCAGCTACTGAGTCTTTAGTATGGATTGATTTTTGATGAAATCTACCCTAAATGACCTTAGTAATTAAGTAAGGCAGTTAGCAACTACCTAAGTAATTATTATTTAATTAATCGAGTGGTTTTAAGATTTTGTTTTTTAAATAGTAAACAATAATTGAAATCTGATCTTGTGTTTTGCAACATCCATTCGGCGTTTTTTGTTTATTTATTTGTTATATTGTTAAAGAAATATCAAGGACGCAAGCAAGGCTGATTGTTTGTTATATTGTGTTAAATAAAATGAACAATTATTTTTTTTCAAAGGTGAAAGACAAAAAAATGGATATTTGTTTTTAAATACCTTCCTAGCTTCGTCGTCTCGGTTTCTTGATATCAGCCAATGCGGCGATTCCGGGATGAAGAATAATGCGATAACGGAGATTATCTGAAAAATAAAGATCTAACTTGAAATTCGGAGTTTGAAAGGTGACTGAGTGAGAAAGAAGATAGATCTAAACGACAACTTTCTACGAGCACTTAAAGAACACAAAAGGCAGTCGTGAAGTGGGAGCTATGCTGTGTGTAGTGCACTCATCAGAGTGTTGTGCCGGAGGCCTTATCTAAGTAACTTTCCCTTTCCAACCTTCTCTTAAGAGGAAGGGATGGGAAGGAAATATGGATTTAACGTTGGAGGAGACGCATGGTAAGGAGAAATTTCGTCTTTTTGAGCGTCTCCCCATCCTTCATTTAAGTGTAGTCTATGACAACGCTCGCTACGCCATTTCGACGTATTCAGGTAGTCGCTTGCTCGTTTGTCATCTCAAAATAGTTATATTAAAAGGTAGTCGGCAACTTACTGTAAAGCTGATGTTAACAAGTGCCACAGTCCGCCAGTTCATCAATGTACCGAATACGAACTGAGTGAACACTCCCAAGATGACGCACATCGAACTGGTGGCGGACAGCGAGCCGCGCAAGTGCGGCTGAGTTATCTCAGCCACGTAAGTCAGCACCTGCGGAACATTTTCGCTGACTGTACAACCTGTAGTCATTTATTTTAATAAATTATCATTAAAACAAATGACTGTCAATGATGAGTTTTGTCTTTATAGACAATACCTGAAACAAACGCGTGCTTATGCAGGCGTTTGTTTCAGGTATTCTCCGAAGACGAGATCGATTTTGACAGGACTTCCATAGGTATAAAGTAAATACGAGTTAGGAAGTAACATTATAAAAGCCTTTTTTTAATTCCACGACGACAATGTTGTTGGCATCAGCTGCTTTTAAAACTACAGCAGAATACTAGAAATCATCATCATCATCATCATCAGTCTTTGTCTACCCACTGCTGGACATAGGCCTTCCCTAATGCCTACCACATACATTTACGTAACTATCGGACAGAATTGCAAATAACATGAAAGATCGTTTGTGGTATAGTGTTAATTCTAAGAAGTATTGGTGACGTCACGATGAACAGAACTTGCAATTATGTACTCGTAATTCAAAAGAATGTATGTACCAATGCGATTCCGGTTAAACTCATTTGAGAAACAATTGTTTCAATGAATGAAAAAAATGTATCCAATTATCTGTATATCCTGTTGGTATTAACAAAAGTAATCTTTCAGAACCTATTTTCTCAAGAAATTAAGTGAAAAAGCACCTTTAATAAACAGTTTGCTTTTATTACTCTTAATTGGGTCGCAAATTAAATTCCTTGACTATAAAAAATCTTGTTAGATATGCAATTTGTGAAATAGCACCTTGAATCTTTAAATAGTGTACTTTTATGGTACTCACTTTGAACTGGGTCGCAAATTAAATTCCCTGACTATAAAAAATCCTGTTAGATGTGCAACTTGTGACGGCATCTTTTTATTTGCAACGTCTCAGTTCAGGAAATATTGATAGAGATCAGCGATGTATGAAGGTCGATAACTATTAAATAGAAACGATTACGGAAATAAAGATTTTATTAACGTAACACTATTAACTTTAGTTTAAAAGCTTTAAGAGGATACTAAATTTCATTAATATATTTTTGTATAGGAATTTCAGATCCAAAGGAAAGGTTCCAGCTGTCGTGAAAGCCGATTAGATAATTTTTAACACTATCATATTCAATATCTATCAATACTTGAATATCAATGCCATTTATATATTAAATTGCATTTAATTTTATCTTTATTTAAATATTCTTATCAATAAAATATCTTGACACTGACGTTGAGAATCTAAACTCTACAAAATTATTTTTTCTGTACGGTAAAATCTAATGTAAAAATATCTAGAATACCTTAGTACTACAATTATCTTCAAATAACTACAATACAGTTCAAGACTTTCATAAAATAAGTACCACATAACCTTTTCTATATCCATGGCAACGTGTATGCAAATTTTCAAGTTAATTGGTGGAGTAAGTAAGGCACGCAATTGTAACAAGCAGATAAAAGTTTACTCACTGGCGCTTCAAGCAATCCTCCCGCGAGACCGGTTAGAAACAGAGCGGAGTAGAGATAAACAGCTGACTTCGAGAAGTAGAATAGTAGCCAAGCGATGATAAAGGGCAGGTTAACAGCTTGCATAGCGCGACGTCGCCCCAGTGGTGCCGTCACTACGCCGGAGAGCGCGCATCCCAACGGCACGACAATCAAATTTATCGAGCCTACAATGGGAAACAACACATCAGTTAAACCTAGGACATTTACATAACGATGTATTATCCAACTTCTGAGGTGACTAATTCAAGGAAATTAAACTCTTTTGATAAGAACAGGTACGTAGGAAACTTGTGCAACCTCTGTGCACTTTTGGAAGACCACCACTCCTCTTGAAAGTGCTAAATCTTACCAAGGGCAACAATAGCGCTAAAACAATTACTGGGTCTTTGTGAGAAATAAGAAGATAGAGCATTCTTTATTTTATGATTCTTAATTGAATCAACCACTAAAAACGCAAATGATCCACAAATGCGCGTCTCATTGATACATTGCTTTTGTAATAAGATTTAGCGTGTTTAATTTTCGAAACAATAAAGTCGATAGGCACTGGCAGTCGAGAGTAGCTATTAATTATGAAACAATAAAAGTGTCTGCTAATTAGCAAATAGCGTTATCAATGCGCTAATTAAAACCAATTACAGGTAACGGTTACGAATACGTTATCAGTACAATGCAAGTACACGACAAATAATATAAATCTTCGATGCATGAAGAGATTAGTTAGATATCCTGAGGCTTCTGAATACGTGTTAAATTGTTATTTAGCGAACAATCCTATTAATTCAATAGCCAATTCAACATACTGGAACATTAGCAATACACCAATCAAAATCATTTTTATGGTAAACTAGCTTTCGCCCGCGACTCTGTCTGCGTGCAATTAAAAAACCAAAAGTGTGTAGCCTAAGTGTTTTCTAGGCTATCCTCTACGTCTGTGCCAATTTTCATCGAGATTTGTTCAGCCGTTTAGGCTACAAACATCCATCTATCCATCCATCTAAACTTTGCAATTTATAATATTAGTAAGATAAGATAAGATAAGAAGTAAGATGGCATTACTATCTAAGTAGGTAGTTACTTCGTCTAGGGAGACTGGAGCATCTACTGGCAACGCTCATGCTACCAAACTATTTTAAATATCTTTATGTCACAGGAACACCAAGAAAGAGTTATAATTATTCCAATAATGTAAATTATGTTGAATTAGAAAAATAATGAAGGAGAAACAATGTTCTTGGTATATTTAGGCTAAATCTTTAGAACTGGTTTTTTTATTTAAATGCTAAAGGTTTTTTTGTCAAACTTGTTTTATTTAATTGGCCTCTGGTCTGTCAATTTCTTTAATAACTTTAGTTAAGTTCATCGAAGTGGATTCCGAGGTCTTTTACAAGTCTAGTAACAGTTTACCGTATGATGTTCAATGGTCAGTAGAAATCTAATTTCATTTTTTGATGTACAACCAAGGATCTGATTTCACATTAAAAGGTACAGTCGCGTTAAAAACTTTTGGACACATTGAGTATGCGTAACAAAACAATAGGTTATAATCAGTATGCAATTCATTTACCTAGTGATTTTTACAATAGAAAACCGTAAATAACGAAATTCATTTTGTATTTCATCTTTGAATATATTAGACTTACCTATCCAAGAGATTTGTGTATTATTAAGATGCAGTATCTCTCCATCCTGTGGTTGACTGACAGCTGGTATCAGGATAGTCGGGAAGCCCAAGGTCATACCGTAACCTGGAACAGAACACACTTTATAATTTCACTACCATGACATATTAATGTTGTCTCTTTTCTAAAAAGGGAATGAGAGAGACAACAATATGTGTCGATACTTCGTCAGTCGATAGCCACAGTTTGAATATGCAACAACACATGTCAACCGGTTCCTTTCTATGCTTTACAACTTTCACTGGTATAGGAATATGTTAATTTTATAGATGAGTTTCCACTGTCCTAATACATGGCAATAGTACCTCATTTACCCTAAAGATAAGAGAGATAACAATAACAATAACAATCTGTAGTTAATCGATACAGCATTTACATGTTAGTAGTTTAAAAAGTCTGTACAGGGATGCGTAATTGTAGTCGTAAAAATACTATGAAATAATAATAGAAATCATACTAATATTATAAATGCGAAAGTTTAAATGTTAGAGTTTGTAGCCTAAACGACTGAACGGATTTTGATGAAATTTGGTATAGATGTAGAGGATAGTCTGGAAGAACACATAGGCTACTCACTTTTGTTTTCTTTTAATCCCACGCGAACGGAGTCGTTAGCGAAAGCTAGTGTAATATAATTGAGACAAAGGTAATATATAAGGTAAAGACCTTAGATTAAACTATCGCACATCTGTTTAGCCACGTTTTGATTCTTATGAGTTTATATGGAGGTGCGGACATTACTCGATAGTTGTGCGACTGTAAAGTTGAATTGGCTGCGAAACAATCGACAATCGCAAATAAATTGTCAGGTAGTTTAGTAAAGTTGTGCAGCCGCTCTTATTAAACCTCATGTATGTTATCATTTATTTGGCACAGAACAGGAGTACTCTCGTTTCAAACATCTCAAATCGAATATTATCTTGCCTTCCACTATTCGAACCGGTTATAACCGACTTATCAATAATAGGTAATCCAATAAGTTGTTGATCTTTACACGTCTACTTTATCTCGACTTTTTGTGTCTCGGATAAATAATTTAAGAAGTATGTTACATAAGGTTATTCATTCTACTTTTTTACCTGTTTGCGATAGAAGATAGTGTGACAGTACGAGATTGTGCGATTAGCAGACCAGTACTAGACTGCGGCTTACACCTACTTCAGTCTATAGCTATCCACGAGCCGCCATAAAGTTTGACTCTCTTGTTACTAACACAAAAGAGTCGACCTCAGACATAATAGGGGGCGGCTAATTTAGACAGGTTGTAAGATAAAATTTGTTAAAATTTTTATAGCGTGTCAAATATTGTTTAAATGCAATATACACTTGGTAGATATACTCGTAGTTTAGATAGCTTTAAATACACATAACTATATAATATTATCATATGTATGTTTTGAAAATTGAATGAAAATGAAATTCTATTATTTTCATTCTTTGTAGTGTTTGTAATTATTAATATATATGTTGTGTTAACACATTCTTTTAGGAATCAAATGATATTGTAACTTGTACGTGTGTGTCAACGTAAAACTGTAAACTCGGCTAATTTATAATGTAACGAATCATTATAAACTGGGAAAATTAAAAGCTAAACTCATTAAGAGCTAGGATACCTAACTAAAACGAAATCTCAACCAAATACCAAGTAAATATGTTGTAAAATTTAAAAAAATAAAATTGAACCAGATTTCATTATAATTGCAACAGCAGTGAAGTTAAATTGAAGGCCAATTTAAAGCATTATACAATATTAAGTAGAACATTTCTTTGTAAGCATAGATTGTTCTATATATGTAATTCGAGTTTCACACGAGGGAAGAACATTGAGCAGGACACATTGCAGTACTGCTATTGTTTGTTACACATTTATAACAAAACAGTAACATCTACGCATTTCACAATAGTGGTCTGTCCTAGTACTCTTAATGCTGCCTGCGTGGAAAAGTCATAAACGCAAAGCCGACAAATTCACAAAATGCATACGACAAAAGTTTCATTATCATTTTTTTTAAAAACGAATCTTTAAACGGAACAAGGATGAATAATTGAGAATAAATGAATTTGTATTGAAAACTATTTAAATTATATGTCAAGTTTATGTACAGTGATGTTTTTGGCACTTTTTGTAAAGCCCACTATACGTGTTCAGTTTTAACTGAACAGTCTAACTGTACAGTCTGACAGTTCAGTCAAAACTGAACGTTACAGATTTTTTTGTGGAATAATGAGAGCCATTACCTATCTGTAGTTTAGAGTCAGCATAAAACAACTCATGCCAAAGATATTTTATTCTTATTATTCTATTGTCGTGTGCATTATGTTTATAATATAAGAAAACAATCGCATAGTGTTTAACCGAGGGTTTTCATTACTGAAACATCTGTACATAAACTATGCTATCCATTTCATTCCCTTTGAAACAACAGAGATAAAAATATATTCGCATCGCCCAGCTTTTGACATACATCAGTTATAGTCAGGGTACTAGTAATAGTGTTGTTTAAATGAAAACTTGCATTACGCACCTAAATAACACATAAAAGTACATTTCATTAATTCGCAAACCTTTTGTTCTAAAACTATTTGTATAACGAAATGATAAGCAATTGGAGAATGACGAACGGAGTCGAAACCGTGGATTAGTGGTCACAATACAAACGTTAAAACAGTAACCATTGCGTACCGCTATATATCAAATTCCGGGCCGCAATTTAAGACACCGTACCAAAGTTTATCAGACGCCAGTGGTATCGCATCTTAATATATACTCACCCAATATAAGCAGATTCTTGACACTAACAGCTATGATCTGCGGCAAAGCTGTCCTCAAATCCTTCCTGTAGTTATAGTACCGGTCTCCGGGCTCCGTCTCGCATAGCTCCTTATCCAGAGGCCTCATTTCCTTTGAACAATACACAAAATATTAATATAACTATTTATATCTCATGAAAAACACACAAAATACTTTTTTTTAACTGCGATTTCACAGTTAAAAACGGTTCATCCGAGTCTTATTTTAGTTATAATAAACTTAATGAAGTAATACCCAAATATGAAACTAAATTCATATAGACCAAAGCGTTTATTCTAAAAGTACTTACTTTGCAATTCTGATTAATTATTTATATTTATTATTATATAAAAAATAACCAAGGTCACAACATCGCTTCTCCAACCGCAGTATAAGACGCACCTTTTTTCCCACGAGATTTTACCTTCACATCGTGTCAATGGTAAATCAGAAATTAAAATCGTATTAAAGGTAAACAGTTACTTATATCTATTAATTACTAGTTTTCGCCCGCGACCCCGTCCGCGTTGAATTTAAATAAAACTAAAGTGTATAGCCTATAAGTTTTTCCAAACTACTCTCTACATCTATGCCAAATTCCATCGAGATCCGTTCAGCCGTTTAGGTTACAAACTCTAACAAACATCCATCCCTTCATCCATCCATTTAAACTTTTGCATTTGTAATATTAGTAAGAAGTAAGATTACCACCAATTGCAATTATTTTCACGACTGCCCTAAGTATGGTACAAGTCAGCTTCAAACAGTTAACAGTGCTGTCTTCAAGCAGTCAACAGAGTTAACCTTAAAGTAGGCAGCAAATGGTATTTTTAGCGGCGAAATTGGTATCGGCAGTACGCCGATTGTTTGAAGGAAATTCTTTGTACTTTTGGACAAATTACCATAATCAAAAAATTATTTAGTTGTCACATAATTACGATTCGAAAACTGTTCTTTTATTTATATGGATATGTTTTATGTTCGCATTTTATAAAAATTTGAACATTACAAAATTTAAGTCATAATTCTTTGTAATAAGGTTTGAATTAACTTAATCCTTGGCTCACACGATTCTTTAGGATCACTGACCGATTAGTTGTAAGAAAAAACCGCTAAATCGCATTTACAATAATTTGACAATTTAACACATCTTTCATTTTCTTGTTTCTTGTAATTTGTATAATAGAGGATTTTTAGAGACTTCGTCGACAACTCTTAAAACGAATCTTCAAATAACTTTAAAATCAGTTATGTTTAAGATATAACTATTTGGAATAGTTAATTGATTTTCTATCAAATAAAGTATGTTCTCTGGTAGTAAATGTGATCGATCACCATAGACAAAATAAAATTTTCGCTAAAACAAGTAAAAAGTTATAACTTTAATAGCGTTTGGCTTGACGACTAACTGCAAAAAAAAATAATTCTTGCAACAAATCATTAGCCGTTTTTTCTTCGACAGGCTTTTTTTGACCTCGACATTTTAGTCGTCGACTAATAACTATTATGCTATTTATATAAAGTGATAATATTCATATTTATTCGCTAGTTTATTAAACTAATGTTAATTTGTTATAACAAAACACAAGCATACTTAGTTTTTCAATATCGACTTAACGATAACTTAACTAGATACACGAAGTGTAACTCTCGAAACGGTTATAAGGGCAAGGAGAACTTGAGCAACTTGTACACTACCTGCGCTCAGTAAACATAACTTAATGTATATTCATAACTATAAGATATCTATTTCAAACTTTTGGAACTTTCCATTCATATATAATTTTATAATACTAACTGAATCCGGCGATGCTAAAATCAACTTGTTTAAAATCAGAATAATATCATGTTTAGGAAAAAAAGTTACTTTTAGTACCGGTTTTTATATCGTGATATTTAAGACACACTTTTTTGCATACTGAGACCTCATCAAAATTTAAAGTCTAAGATCACATAGGGGACGTGAACATGTAAAAATAATTATGTAGGAATCTATAACATACTGTGATGTCATAAACCAAAGAAAAAATAACAAATATCGACCATGGAACTTGATTCGCGACTCAGCGTCGCGTTTTATTTCGTCATCAGTCTGCTATGAATGACCATGTTTTGCAACAATACAAACCTTTCGCTTACCAACCGCATATATCATTTATATTGGATACTAACTGTTGCTCGTAACTTCGCCCCCGTAAGGTAAAAAAAATAAAAAAAACCTACGGTACTCACTGATAACGTAGCATTTTAACGGTGAAAGATTTTTTTAAATCGGCCCAGTATTTTTTCAAGTTTTTCAATACGGGCAAAAAAACAAAAAATACAAATCATTCCTCTTTATAATATTAGTAAAGATTTACAAAAAAGAAACGAACTAAAACATACATTTCAAATATCTATTATCATGTAAAAGACGGTTTTAGCATTACTAGCGCCTTGGACAAGATATCTACCGCGTTCCCTAACTACAGTAGAAACGCATACGAAAAAAGGCGCCCATTGAACCTGTGGTGCCCCTCTATGTTCTGCGCCCTGGGCTGTCCAATAACACCGGAATACACAGTATAACTGACTTCAATTTACGTGTTTTCAATTGCTCTTTGTTGTTTATTAACTGATAAAATCACTTGTGTTTGTAACACAGAATACCTAGTCCCATTAACAAGTGACGAAGTTCACAATATATCTGTAACGTATAAGTAAACAGAAAGTTGCATTACAATGTTAAGTTGAGAACTATCTCCGTGATTTAATGCAACTTGTGGGTTAGTAAGGTCAAACGTGATAAGAGTCATTTCTTTAATACCTATCTCATACATATAACAGTGAGTTTCTACTGACAAAATACTGCTACACAACATTGTTACCCTTCCTATCGTCTGTCAGGATACAAAGGCTAAAACATGTGCGTCAGCAGTAGAAACTCACTGTTAGTATTTATTTATAAATAACATCTTAATACTTCATCTACGCATTCAATACTTATAAAAATGGTAAGTACATATAAATATGGTACGCAGTTGTTTACAGATCTGGAATATTTGACTCAGTTGGTTCCTTGAAATCGTACTTAAAATATGTCAACAATGTATTGTTGGATTTTTTGTCTGGATTTACGGTACGCATAACCTTTTATTACACTAAAATCGTCAGATTAGAACTATAAGACTTCTAAAGATTGCCTAAATAATAATTAGGTTAATTTTCGTTTTTCCCACAACGTGAAAAATCATTCTCAAACCCAAACATTGATAAACAAAAAAAAAAATTTTTTTTCGATTACATTCTATAAAAATAAATTATTTCACATATCAATCTTGCAATTTTTTTCAAACGTTTTGCATGTATTAAAATGCAATATGATAAAATTAATTTGCTGCATAATAATGGTACGAAAATAACACTTTTTCTAAACATTGTATAAAAGTATTTCCAGTTATCGCAAATAATTTTAATTAATACTTCTTCGATTCACTTAATGTTTATTTTACGGTTATGTAAAATGTAAACTTACACTGACCTGTTGTTTTCTTCTGTTCAATTTGCGCGTGAAAGTTTTTATTTTGCATTCGGTCACTAACGTACCTTCGCGCTATCGCTTCGAGACTGACAGCTGACAGTTCCGGCGACCACGGATTCGCGGTTTCACCAACTAATGTTGCCATTTTGAATCTTACAACTTTATTGTAAAAAAAATAGATTTTTTATTCATTCAGTTTTACAGTTAATCTAATAGTTATGTTAATAACAGATTAAAATATAATTATGGATAAAATAATATAAAGATACGCAAAATAGGAAATTCAGCCTGTAGGAAAATTTATCGAAACACTGCCTCTGCTTCGTAAACGTAACATGCAAAAGATGCTAACTAGGTAAGATTGGTTTCTCGACATTCCGTTTTGTCGCTGAAGTCGCAAAAGTAGATTGTTTTTTGTTTCTCAGAGGTAGGAATCGATAAAACTAAATACAAATACACATAACGACATACATAGATAATTAGATGACTTCACTTTTACGTTAAAAACTAGCTTTCGCTCGCGACTCCGTCCACGTGGAGTTAAAAAAAAACAAAAGTTAGTAGCCTATTTATTCTTCCAGACTATATTCTATGTACGTCTATGCCAAATATCATTGAGATTCGTTTAGCCGTTTAGGCTACAAACTCTAACAAACATCCATCCATCCATCTCAACTTTCGCATTTATAATATTAGTAAGATATAACTGTGTATATACAGCTACGCCAGTTATAATTTTAATCTCTTTTTTCGGCCGACATAAATTCGATTTAGTTAAAATACTATTATAGTTACTTTTTTAAAAGAGAACAATGATTTAGAAACACATAAGTATGCGGATTTGACCGTCAGCTAATATACGACATCCCCGACAGGCAGCCCCCGCAAGCATACCCTAACTGGTGGCGTAAACAGTTCGACTGTTCCGTAAAAACTGTCAGAACAGAGGGGCTTAATATTTTGTTTTACGTTTTTTTTAATATAGGTAAAGGAAATAAAAGTCTCTGAAAGTTTCTCTTATTTCTGAATTCTTAAATATTTATTTTCCCTCATCGCACACACAAACGCACACAAGCCTACGCAACAATACACAAATACATTTACATACACACAGCAACACACACACATAAGTGCAATGATGGCTTATATTATATCTCAACTGCCCCCTGTATCATAAACTGAACCATGTTATAGTAGTTTAGGGGAGGCTGAAAACCAGCTCGGCCTTCAGTGACAAGCTGGAGACCGCATCAGCTGAGCCTTTTCCTTTTGACCAAGAGTTTGTATCTTTATTTTTATTTCAGTAATAATTGTAAGTAGCGTTCTTTTAATTTTCTTTTGGTCAATAAATAGTGTTTTATTTATTTTATTTTTTATTTTTAAATATCGAAACTAACTCAGTTACTAAACAATGCTTCAAGTAATCTATAACACCAAAAGATAAACCTGCTGGTCATCTAAAGACTGCTTGAAGCTGTTGATATTTATTATTTGAACATGTCCGTGTACAGGAGCCCTTAACGTTCAGTCTGTCATGTAAATGCAAACTTGATCTGGAAAGTACGAGCTTAATAATTAGAGACGTGTCCATCAAAATTAATAAACTTACCTTTTTACCCGAAGACAAAAATCCTACTCCTAGCACTTATAAGGGCTATTTTAGACATACTAACATTAATAGCTGAGATTTAAAAAACGTAATAACTAAGTACGTTCTTTACCTTAGAATTGATTTGTATAAACTCTTCAATATATCTAATTAGTTCAAAATCGTATTAAAAATTTCAGATACAAAAGGTAACAAGTACTAGCCAAATCAAAAGAAATTATTTCGATGTTACCTTGTTAAAAATTCAAACAAAAAAAACTTACCCCCGATACTTAAAATAGAACCGAGCATGCTTTGAGTTTTTTGAAGAATTTTTATCAGTACTGTAAATTATTTCACCTGCACACAATATACTTACATCTAAAAGTAAAATTAAGGCAGAAAATTATTTTTTCAAATTCAAAATTTATAATCTATAACATCCTATTTTTTATCGTATCGTAAATATTTTCATATAAAGTAATAAATAATTTTAATATAAAATAAACAAAACAGAAATAAAACGCACAACCAAAATCAATTTTACTAAAATTTAAAACCTCACAAAGTTTCACGTGGAAAGGATTAACTGCAAAAGTTATGTTGTTGCGGAAATGTGAACTTTCCTTCAGTTAGTTCCTGTACGCCGCGTAAAGCGGGTAGGTTTGAAACCTGCGCAACGGAGACCAACCCCTCGTTCGTCTAAGTTACCGCGTGGACCTAATCGTAGCGTTCTTTAGTTGTGTTGATATATGTTATTTAAAAAATTATCAGAATGGACCCATTCGAGATGAATCAATACGAAGTGGATTATGTAGATGATGACCTGGGTTTTGGAGACGATGGAAAATTACTTTTGATGGGTGAACCAGCTCCATTGCACTATAATGATAACCTCGGCATCTTCCTTCCTACGCCAGAAGATCCCAAACAAACAGAAGGTACAGCTGATTTTTTTATTATAAAACATGTGTCAAAAAAACTTTTTGAACATACCTTACTAAAGTATTGTCTTAATGTTAAAAATCTAAATTATTTCAAATACGTAGTAAGTGCATTTGTATGTATTTTAATTAAAAAGAAACATTTATTCCTCAACATTATTTCAAAAGCAATAATGTTTAAAAAGTTTATAAGAAACTAGCTTTCGCTCGCGTGTCCGTCCGCGTAGAATTAATAAAAACAAAAGTGAGTAGCCTATTTCTTCTTCCAGACTTTTGTTTAAAGGTATCTTCAGAACGGCTTAACTGATCTGGATGAAATTTGGCGCTGCTGTAGAAAATAGTCTGGAAGAACACATAGGGTACTTGCTAAGTGTTTTTTAATTCCTCGTAAACGGAGTCGTGGCCAAAAGTTTTTTTTTTATTTTGATGTTATTTTCACTTTAATATTGACACGTATACATGGTTCAGCAAATACTGCAGAAGCACGGCATCCTTGGCAACATTGGGAACAATTAAGTTTCGAAACTTTTGGAAACCATACGATTTCTGTTCCACGAGTTGGTAAACCGGAAGGGTTATTAAAAGTATTGCAAATGTTCAATGAGCTCGACTCCTTTGTTCTGTCGCCGACTTTGAAGTAATTTTAATTTCTTATTTCAAATTCGCAATACTCGTGTAGCGCCTTTCGCAATACAACCGTAAAATATATTTTTGGTGAAACCATACAAGAGATTTTATTTTTCATTTTAGCACTCAAAACTATATTAGAACTGACATGTTTATATATATTTTAATGTCGCCCATTTGTCTTAGATTTTCAGACTTGTTGCTATATACCTTTAGGCAAGTTGGTGTACCTACCAACGCGCGTTTTTTGACCGACTTCCCAAAAGAAGGAGGTTCTCAATTCGTCTGTATGTTTTTTTTTCCTACTACTGCCATATCTATTCGATGCATTGGCGTAACACTTTGACTTAAATATTAAAAAATTGATATTATATTAAAATAAATGAATATGTACAAAAATTGTTATTTATACTGATATTATAAAGAGGAAAGATTTGTACTTTTGGATTTTTGTATGTAATAAAATAACTCGGAAACTACTGGGCCGATTTCAAAAATTCTTTCACCATTGAAAAGCTACGTCATCAGTGAGTAACATAGGCTATGTCTTTTTTCATAATTTCACGGGGACAGAGTCGCGAGCAATAGCTAGTTTTTTGTAAAGAGGGCTTTTCGCGCGTATGATTTTTATGTAAGTTTGTTAATTTCCATTGTGACGGACCAGAGCCTAAACAGCAAAGCAGATTTAGACGAGTTGTCAATGGCTTCGTCTTTTTAACTCACCTAATCAAATATTAGTTAATATCTTAATAACATATTTTTCTTTATTTGCAGATATGTGTACGACGGATATCTGTATGCAGCAGTTATGTTATGAACAATGTTGTGTGGGTCAGTATCTTTTTTGTATAATATGCATAATATGCCTGTCCCACCACTGGCTGATAAAGGCTCAGATAGCTTAAAAAAGACGTCACTGTCAAATAACAAAATCAAGTTAAATAATTTGGTGGGGGAGGTCCTTAGTAGACTAATTGATTATTCCCAACCGTCAGCCCGATCTGTCCCCACGTGAAGGCAGATGAGAGTAAAAAGTGTCATCCGTCCCGCCTTTTGCGATGCGGGGACGGTTGGAACTTATTTTATTTCATAACGGTTCCATCTGTCACCTTATTGGTGATAGTGGGACTGAAAGGTGGGACGGATGAACCTTTTTATTCTCATGTAGGAACGGAGCGGCGTGACGGTTAGGAATACTCCAATTAATGCACACTATGACTATTATTAACCAACCCGCAGTTGACCAGCGTGGTTGACTAAGGCCTAGTAACCCTAATTTAGGGTAGGCTCCGAGCCCCTCGTTGGGGACGTATAGCGAGCTGGTGATGATGATGATGATTTTCACTACTAAACCAAGTCCCCATTTTGAAATATTAAAGCTTTGTTTCTTTTACGCAGTACACTAAATTCTTGTTTTATTTACTTACACTTCCTATTCCAGGATTCCAAGAAACCACACAACCAATGTACTATATTCCAGCTGAACAAAACCCAGGATGTGACAGCCACCAATGTAAGTTACACCAGTATTTTTTAATTTATTTATTTACATAAGAAAAAATATACAATGATTTACAAAAGAAAAGTCCCCAAATTACACAGCAGTTTGTTGGCGACAGACTCCATTTCTTATATAGGGTGATTCTTAACGGACGGATCATCGGTTTTGTGGAGTTAGAGGACCTCAATTGCTGTTAAGGGCAAAAAATATATATTTTCAATCCGACTCAAATTTGCCCGTACGTAGTTAAAGAAGAAAATAACCACTTTAAACACACTATTGGAAGCACGAGATGATTTTAGGCGGAAATCTAATTTTTATGATTTTTTACAACAAATTAAATAACTTTAAATCTACGGAAAATCGGGCAACATACTATAACATAAGCTTAAATGATAGGATGCTATTGAGGACCTCTAACACCACAATACCGTTGATCCGTCCGTAAAGAATCGCCCTGTATACCTTACAAAGACATTTAACTAACATATAAACGAGAAAATATTATGCTTGAACTTATTAGTAACCAATATTCTTCTGAACGGAACTCGAAAGGCACGAGAGTCGCCATTTGTTTGTCCTCCTGCCTTCCCTGGCGTCCATGATGTAAGAGCATCTACCTAAGGTCTTGATAATTGCGGCACCAAAAAAAAATTAAGGGCCTGTCCCACCACTGGCTAATACAACACTGAAATGATTCAATATAAATCTATAGACAATAAATGACATTTGTCATATGACTGTAAATAAAATATCTCATTTTTTTACCACCATGATCAGGACCTGTCCCACCACTGGCTGAGACTCAGATAGTTTAAAAATGACGTCACTGTCAGATAAGGTAACAAAATCTGATATTTCCATCAAATATTTTACAAGTTGGATTGTTATCAGATAATTTACAGTTTGGGGGGACAGGCCTTTAATTTCAATATTATGTGTATATTACTATGACTTAATGTTTTCCAAACTATGACAGACAAGCAGCATTAAATTCGCGTATCTTACAAATCAATAGGGTTAAAATAGGTACCTACGCGAAAATTAAAAATCAACTCCCGATTATCACCGAAACTATTTCCACTTCGCATCTATCTTTATAGACAAAAACAAGCATTATTTCGTGAACTTAAGAAAAAACTAATAAAGCACTTATTGTGTTACAATGTAAATATATCAAGTGCTTAGAAGACGTGTATTTTAAACGATACACTGTTGTGGTAAAAATTTGTTTTGCGTCCCTTTCTTTCTCTTTGATAAAAAGAGACAAAAACATGTATGAATACAAGTCTCGGTAGTTGAATTCTAGTTACAGTCGTTAGTTATGCTTTACACTACGGTGTTCCTACGTTCATCAAAATATTTTAAACCCTGAAAATAATAAACGACTTCTGAAAATGGTAAGAAACAAGATCTGTATACCTTTTTATATGTCATTTAATTTGGGTTAATATCGGTTATTATTGTTTTATTTACCAATTTCTTTTTGCGATTTTTATAATGGTGGTACTAAATTAAGATAATTTAGAATTTTCTTTTAGAATGAATAATAAAATATTTTTCATGCAACGTCTGTTTTCTGTATTCTCGCTCAGATATATTTTTTTAAATATATTACAATAGTACTTGGAGTGTAAAATTTAATAATAGCAGTATCCATTGCTTGTAGGAAATAATGAAAAAAAATTTAACTAATCGAAGAAAACTAAGTTAAATCCTTACATAAATTCCTTGGGGGTAATTAAGACAGAAAGAGATATGTCAGTACCTTAAATAATGTCGCTATTTTTATTCTATTTTCTTATTTTTGCAAAAATATTCACTCCATGATATCAAGAGTTTATTATACTCTTTAACGTTGTATACTATCTGGTACTTATATTGCTGGAATTAATTTTATTCTTGACAGGAAATCGAATTCGGGACCCTAAGCCTTTTATCACTAGCGTGTGAGTTCAAAATGTCACGTCCTCCAAAAATATTACTGAATACTGATGTATTCAACGTAATCTTTATCTCTAGACATATTCTATTGAATGAACAACACATCAGGAAGCAATGAAGTTACAGACTCTTTACAATGTATAAGCAAACCAGAGCTCTATAAACTGAGACGAAATCAGATAACCTTTGATTATGCGATGTTCGGCAGCATGAACTCCGATTTTTAAAATAGATATTTTTGGAGCTAAATTATGCAATACAATTTTCGCAAAATCACTATAGTGCTTGCGATGATTATAGTGAAACTAGTTGTTAACAGAGCTTCGCTCAATGTTGTGTTTAGTAAGTTTTTCTTATTTTCCAAAAGTTATTTAAGTTTTAATAAATTAGCAGTGTCGTCTGGCTAAGTGTGAATTCCATTTTTTTTTATAACAGTAATGAAAAAAAGCGCTATAGTTATTTGTAAAAAATCACATACTTAGAGACATAACGTTAATCCAAGTTGGTTATAATTGTTTGGTATAACTTTTGTGTCATAGACCGAATTTAAAAATGATATGTAAAGATGTCTCTTATCTGCAAATAAGCAGATTTATAGTGAAAGTTGGGTCATTCAAATCACTTAACATAGGGTTTCGTTAAACTTTCGTAACTTATTAAGGCTTGTAATTAATGTCTGTTATTCTCAAATACTTCCAATATTTTTAACTAAGTGCTGTGTTCTTAAAAAAAGTGCCTTGCTATATAAAAAGTGTTTTGCTATATAAAAAGTGTTTTGCTATATAAAAAGATAATAATGTGTATTTAGATTATATTCAATTCAGATTATAAGGATAAAATTTACGAAATTAACAAGTTTTGTTTTCAGATGATTATGCGGACCCCTTACCTAACCCCCCCGGTGAAGTGGACTACCAGTATGCATCAACTGAAAATGGTAAGCTTAAAGCATGCATTAGTTTCTAATAGTTGTAAATTAAACACGTAAGCTCGAGCTTACAAAACAGTTCGCGGTAAAGCTTTCAAACTCAAATGGCTCCTATGGTAAAAGCGTCTGAAATAACTTACATATGGGCGAGGGTTTTAAGCAAAATATTACCGAACCTTTAAGTAAAATTTCCAACGAAGACTAACTTTACGCTGTTTAATAGATAGTTCGATAAAACTACTACAAAGCAAAGGAACATTAACGTGGATTTGCCAGGAGATGGGACGCATAAGTAGGGGAAATTTTCCTCTTTTTGTGCGTCCCCTCTTCTGTCCATTAAAGGTAGACAACTCATCTGCTAAAGCAGATGTCTGTAGTCAAAGAAAACTTCGCTATTTTTGTGAATCTCGATGGTCGCTTGCTCGATTATTACCTCACGTTGTTATAAAAACGTATTTTCAATCCAATTCGTATGATTTTTATGTGATACATTGATGATTTGTACATTTTATATGATAAACATCGTTTCGTATATATCGTAATTAGTATAAGTTTGATTTTACTGGAAAAAAATCAGGTACTACTGGCTTATTTTAAGTTACGACATGTATTTTATTTTTGTAACACATTCTTTTACTAAATAGCAAAAGTACAGTTATGGTGATTTGACTATTAACATTTCTCTTGAATATTTCAATCATGTATTACAATTCTTATACATTTATTACAATTCTCGGGAATATTTCAACCATGTGTTGTTTTAACTGTTTTTATAGCCTTTGTAGAACTGCACTGTACCACATTGTATGAATCTTGTAATCGGCAATTACCGACTAATAATTAATCATCACTTTTCATGCAACCTTCCCCCCCCCCCATCCCACTGGCGACGCCAAAAAAACGATATATTTCATTTAATATTTTTTTTACTAAATTTAACTTTCTATTAGCATGGTTAATCTAAAATTCAAGAGCTCTCTAGAATAAATAACAAGTCTTTACTAATTAGTATTGACTGTAAGTATATCTACAAATATTTTTTAATTGTTATCTGAGTGTTGCCACTGCTGAAACTTCTGAACAAAACATGTTATATCAATTTTTTTAAGAAGGGTTAACATGTTATTGTACAAGTACTACAACAATTTCAACTTACAGTATTTTTATTTTTTGTAAAAATCTGGATCAGACTATTTAATTTGAAAGGCCAATAAACCCCTTATGTATATAAGAATAATATTAATAACTACCACCACAATTATTAAACACAAAGTCACAGGACAGACAAATTTACATACATACATACACAACATATATAACACTCAAAATACTTTATGTAAACAATTTATTAGTTTTCTTGAAGTATTAGCTACAAAGTCCTAACCTCTTTGGCGCTAAAAATTATTAAAAGTTAGACGAACACTTGTATCCATTGCCAAGGTAACCCGTTAATTTAGTCTTAAAATTAAAAATATATGATAATAATCGGCCAAACCTGAACTTAATTTTGTATTCATTACAGTCCGGTCTTGCATATTCACTACAAATTTAGAAAATTACCTATTTACATAAACAAATAAAATTATTCAGTAATTGTCCTTTCTTCGTGTTATATACATACAAAGAAATGATTGAAACATTCGTTTTGAAGTTTTATGTGATATAATAATATTACAAAAACTAAAAACAGTCCGTTGCTGTTCTAAATTTTGATTTTGTTTTGACATTTGACAAGTCACAATAACAATTATTTTAACATTACTTGGTGTTACAATTATTTAAATTTTTAACATCCCAGTGCAGAAATTTAACAATATATTTTATAAGTCAATTTTTTTTTAAAACCATCTATACGGTGTGAAATAAGAGCCAATAAATTTTTCACATAATGTCTCTTAGGAAAACGTCGATTTATAATACGATTCGATTATTCATCGAAGAGTTGAGGCCCAAAACTAGTGTTGCCATAGCAACCAACATCATTGCACTTTCATTGCATTTTGTTCACGTTACTTCCGTTGTAGGCAGATTAAAATATTTCTTCTACTAAATATATATTTACCTATAGTGTTTTTCATTACTAAACTGTGATTATTGCAACTCGTTCAGTTAAAAAATGCTGTACATGATCTATCATGATTATTTGAATTGGTTTAAGTTTTTCCGGATTTCTTTTGGTCGTTAATTAACCATAGACAAAAACCGCGTATAATTTCTCCATATTACTGGATAAAACTCCATTATTAACCTTGTTTCTTGAAATTTAGTAACTAAAACGTAAAAAGGCAGAACAACTTTAGAATGGTTTTCTCTATTGAATTTTATACTATAATAATATATCCATAGGAAATTAGCAAGTCCACGGGTTATCTCGTTAATTAACTGTTGATTAAGGAAAACAAAAATACGTTAACACAATAAGTAACGATTTCATTCATACGTATGTATCTGTTTAAATCTAAATGAGCATAGAGATGAACATTAAAAACGATTAAGGACAGTGACACACTTCGCAGAAGTTTTGATTTTTTTAAGAGTTTAGTTTCAAACTTGATTTCCAAGCTTTTAAAATTGTGTTCAAAAGATCTTTGAATAGTTCGTAAGTTCAAAAATAAATAAAACATCAGCTAGAACAAAAGTTTCAGTCGTCTCTATCCATAGATAATAAACGAAAGACTTCACCGTAAAAATTTTCTCTTTGCAATTTGTCAACTATTGCAATGTTTACATCAACCAACAGCAACAGGCAAAAAAGAACACGAAAAGCGAAGCTTGGCATGGCTTGGCATGCGTGACGTGACTAGTAGACGTAAATGATCGAATGACATTAATTTAAATTTTTTTAATTCATTCAACAATTGAAAAAATATTTTGTACAATTTTTACTTTTGCTAAACCGAGACATACCAAGAGATAGTAGTTAAATTTTGCTGTTAGATATAATTTCTTCTACAGTAGTGACGTCCGTTTGTTTATTGCCTAACATCCGCCATTTTGTTCTGTCGTTTGTTTAGTGACTGGGTTTTTACCTAGTAATGCCACACAAATTTACGGGAAACCTATATTGTGATTTTGCAATCGGTGTAAAATGTATTTGGTAGACACTTTGTTTTTAAGGGCTTAAAATTCATTTTTGTGTGTCTTGTCAAACTGACATTGGAACAAGTATACCTATGTGCCGGATGTGTCCTACAATCAGTTAGGGCGACAGAACGTGGTGCCACCTTGAGTGGTATACGTGTTGCGATACCTATGCTGCCTAGAATATGAGTGGCAACGGGAATCAGGTGCCGCTGGCGCCAAGTCAGCGTGGGCCCGGAAAGTATCCTTTTTAAGTGTTTTTTTTTTAAGTTTTAAAGTTATATTTACGTAATGTAAGCCACTTTAGCAGTTGCTACGATCCTATCTCCGAATGCTGTGTGTTGTGAATTATTTTTCCACGACAATCCTGTGTTATTTTTTGTAGAGAAAAGCTAGCTTTTTGTTGTAAATGTGTATCTTTTATGTAGTTTTAACAAACTTTGAAAAACTTCTTAAGTTTGGTTATAACTTTTTCATTGTTTTCAAAGATTAGTTTTTATATGTTTTAGGCAACTAAAAGCTGTTTTCACGATCTTGACACTTTCTTTTCAACCTTATTTATCTCCTTAATTTTAATGACCATTGCTTTATTTTAAAAAAATAAAGTTTTTTGCTTAGATACTTTTTTAAAAATACAAACTTTATAAACTTGTTTTTTGTAATATTCGTATAGTATACCAGCTTTTTTTACTTTTTCTGCTGCTATTCTTAATTTTTTTGTTTGCTAAATCTTGTAATACCTAAACACTAGATGATGACAAGGAAACAATATATTTCCCTCTCACTCTCTTTGGTATGCTATCATTACAAAAACATATTTATCACTTACACATAGTCAAATTATTTCAATCTTGCATTGTTCATTTAATTAACACATTCATTTTGCAACATTAATTATTTTTACAATATAAATTATTAACACTATTGAAAATATGAAAGTTAATAAGTGTCAAAAAGTATGTAATGATATTGATTTCTAGGCATTTTGTATTTTCTTTTCCACATCAACAACAAGAAGTTAGAAAATACTGAGAACATCAGCTTATCTTGTTTCATTACTTATCATGAAAAGTTGATAAAGCAGACCAAATTGATATATACCTTGCTAAACATATCCCAAGGAGAGGATTTGTAGGAACTCCCAACTATTGTTAGTTCAAAATCTTTATCATTATTTCATTTTAAACTAATGTAGAGTAAACAATAAACAATGTAGAGTAAATAACATCAATCATGTCATTAGGCTTTTCGAGGCATGTCTAGCAGAGTTTCATCTATCATTTCCACCTCCAATCACTATCAGTTTTAAGGTTTATCCGCCATTTTTCTTAATAATTAAACCCTTACAAGTCTTGTCATTTTCAAATTCAACAATGACTGTTTCCTTGTGACTCCCTCACCATTGAATTACTAGAACTTTTTATAAATTCAATCAAATATATTTTTTCCTGGAGAGCGGCAGAATGGATCTTTTATTAGTCAATATTGTGTTACTTAAGTGAATTAGCTCTATCTTTAATTAGGCCACAAAAATGGTACTTAAATTATACAAACTATACAAAATAAGTTATATCCAAGTCGATAGTCATCTTAGATATTAATAATTAAGTCCATTCAGAGTTTCCCTATTGAAAATAAGTATTATACCTAACATAAAACAAATGAAGTTTTTAGTTTCAATTAAATCTCGTAGACTTTATTAAGAATTCCAGAAATACTTTTGGTGCACAAGTTTGTGTTCTCCATTGTTACTGTGTTACTAAAAGTTTACAAGTACTGACCGTTTTGAGTCTGAAATGTTTCATAGCTTTAGCCACTATTTAACGCAGATTAAAAAACGTGCTATTTGTAGAGTTGCGGAAAACCATACTCTAATATAACATAAACAAAGTATTGTTGTGTCTAGCAATCTAAATTTATAATACTAGCTGCTGCTAGCGACTTCGTACGCGTAAAATTAAATAATAAAACATGTAACCTATGTTACTAACAGATAAAACCTTTCTAACGATGAAAGAATTTTTGACATCGGCTCAGTAGTTTTTGATTTATTTCAATACATAAAAAATATAAATCTTTGCTCTTATAACATTAGTATAGATAATAATAAAATAACCAATCTAAGATTGAATAGTTAAACAATATTCCAATATGTCTTAAATGATAGACAATACTAAAATACCAAAATTCAATGGAAATTTTGATGTATGATAGATTGTAATTAGTACTTACAAAGTGAAATTGCTTTGTAAGTGCTTAAGTTATGTGAGTACTTGCTCAATATAATATCAGGATTCAAATGACAATCCCTTTGAGCTGAGAAAGTATTGACCACATGCCGAGCAATGGCTTAGAATTTTTTGTCTACTTGTCTATAAATAACAACATAAGATTTATCGCAGTATTCAGTTGTAAGATTATATGATAGGAAAACATTAAAAATAAGAATATCATACCAATTTAGTAACAATAGTTTTAAGATGTTTAAGTATCCTTTACACCTAAACTTTGGCGGTGCTTCATACTTTCCGGTAGAAAATTACAAAATTTTAAAAAAAATCTATCTAATTAATAAAATACATTCATATAGAGAGGCTTTAAATTTTACTGTTTGCCTTATATTAGATCAAGTAAATATTTGAGGCCATATTTCTATTAATATAGAAATAGAAATAATTTTATTGAAAAATAAGAGATTAAAAGTTACAATAACAGTTATACCAACTAAAAGATAAATACAAATTGTGGTTAATATATGATTAATCTAATATATACTAACTATTAATAAAATTGAATAATACAAATGAATTAAGAAATTTGAATAGTTATTTGAAAATGTTTTTGCTATATAAGAATCCTGCCCTATTTTTTTTTATTTATTTTAAGTAGTATGTAAGTTGTAATAATTAGTAGCTTATGTGAAACTGTCTTGTAAATGTTGTATGCTTGAAATTGCTGATAATATTAAGAATATATGTAAAATTATAAATATTATATTTATGATGTCATTGTTGTTTATATAATTTTTATAAACAACAATGAAATTATTTAATAGCAATGTTAAATTTCACCACAAAACATATTTGTATCTCTATTTATTGAAAGAGAATGAATGAGATGACAATAAGTTGTTATTTTACATGAATTTTGCATTAAAATGTGCACTTATAGGTAAATTATGATTTTTATTTAACATAATTGGTCATAGGCCCTTAATCTCTTAGTTGAATTATTAATAAATAGTAAACATACACAACTAGCACATTAGTTCCTAACTTTTTAGATTTGAAATCAATAATGAATTATTCCTATTGTAAACCATAATTTTAACAATGTATAAAAGCATTGTTTTTATCTTCATAATACTTTGAACAAAAAATACTTCATGTAGAATTGGTATTTTTTTTAGTATTATGCACGCTGGCGATATAATTTTCTAACCAGTTATATAATAAAGTGTAACTTTACACTATGACAATTTTTCCTGACGGTGCATTTTGCTCATTGGATACTTTTGAGGTTAATGGCCTATGTTGTATGTTCTAGTTTTATTTATTGACTACAAACATTTCTTACATTCAATTTCTTAATATTACATTTAATAATATATTTATATTTTCATTTTTATTGTATTAAAATTGTAATATTGATGAAATACTTATTTTCTTTTAAAGGTTTTGGTATAAAAGATCTTGTGACTAGAAGTTCACATTCAAAATTTGTTAATTGTATTTAATTTTATTTGAATGACTTCCCAAAAGTTGGAGGCACTCAATTTATTTTTTGTTACAAAAGTATAGTTCATGTATATATATAAACCAATATGTATGTAGAAATATTTATAACGCTTTCTGCAATTCTCATTTCAACCCTAATTTTCTATATAACATCATTAAAACATATTTCATTATACTCAAAGCCATTTAGATACCATCCGACTGTTCATAAGCAATCACTGCCATTGAAAGGACTGCTGCAGCGATTTCACCTGGAAAGAAAATCAAATGCATTACAACTCCATTAACCAGATTCCTGCAATTAAATAACTACTAAACATCTGAACAAACTTGGCATGAAAAAATGAAACTAAGATATGATAATCATAAAGATAAGAGTATGTTATTTAAACCGCCGTCAGCAGTTGCGAAGGTTTTATCCAATTTATTACCGTGCTAAGGCTCATGAATCCATCTTAAGCTAAGATGCACGTGTCATTTTAAAATCACAACGAATTACTGCAGCGTATTTTCTGCGTCGCGTCGATGTCGTAATTGTACAAGGTGTATTACTAACATGTGCACGTTATACCTGTTTTATATTAATAATGCTAGGGTAGCGACCTAAGCTTTCGATACCCCATCAAGAGATTTCGCAGGACAAGTTGACGAATAATCTTAACAGACAGTGGAATTACCGTTTGAAGTATTTAAAAATATGTCAACTGCTCAAACATTTTATTTCTTCAGCAGGAGTTGTCTAAGATAATTACAGTACTATTTGTTGCATGTCTATAGAAGGAATTTCAAAAAGACGCAAATAAAACCACTAATGAATATAGTTTGTCTAAATAAGATAGATTTATATGACAAATCAGTTGAAATTCATTAGGGATGGGTTGTGTAAAATCAGTCATAAATCTTATCGATTATCGATTCTTTTGGAAGTTGGAATCGATAGATTCATAGTTATAACTTATAAATTTTAAAAAAGCCCTGTTTTCTCAAATTAATAATGACCTGCCCTTATAAATAATGACAGTAAATAAATGTTTACTACTACTACAGCCGTACGTAATCGAATTATATTTCGCTATAAATATCAAATTGAATTGTCTTCTAAATTATTTAATTAAAAAATAATAATTTTAGCTCAGATTGATATATATATATATAAACCGAATATTGATAGTTCATAATTGTTCGCTGCGTGTTTGTTTCGTATCTACGATACCTGTTTATTAAGTACAGCATTTGTCTTCATACAAATTGAATTTGATACTTCATATGTGTTATTTATCTAACTAATCTATCTTATTTAGACAAACTTTAACAAATCAGATCGAACAAATAACAAGGGATGTGTCAATTTTGGTGAAAATGATATCTTTTCA
Organism: Papilio polytes; assembly: GCF_000836215.1. Lineage (NCBI taxonomy): Eukaryota > Metazoa > Arthropoda > Insecta > Lepidoptera > Papilionidae > Papilio > Papilio polytes. The sequence goes on along the minus strand of NW_013525080.1, from coordinate 286,529 downwards.
TATTTAAAAGTTGTATCAGTATTTTGAGAGCCAGGCAATGAAAATGAAAGTCTTTCTGAGACATGAGCATTTCACACTATGTAAAAAATGCAGATTTTCTTACTGTCTGGATTTAATATCAAATGAACAGATTAAATCGAGCTCGTCGGTGATGGCTAACGTATTCACATGACAGAACACGAGCATAGAATAATGAGCAACAGACACGACGGGATATTTTGAGAATCCTCTCGTTGAAGAATAATCATAAAATAACATATAGATACGATTATTGAAAACCAAATTCCCAAGAAAAGACAGAAGAGAAGACAGGTATGTGTGCATGCGTTGTTCCAAATTATGTACTAAATACTGTAAACAAAGTTTTTAATTTGTGTATTCTCTTTATATTTGTGGAAATTAGTTTTTTCATAACAATATTTAACAGAACATTAGCTATCTACAGAATTTACAATTACCATAAATCGCTTTCTTATAAGTGATGATTGTTTACATAAGCCATAATTTGGAACAATGTATAGCTCTATAGATATTGTAAACTTAGTTTCATTACTTAGATTAATGTAATCCAAGTATGTTCAAAGCACTCTAATTTCATTCTTTCTTACACCTTTATCCGTTTATCTTACGCTACTTTTTCTTTTCCATAGATCTTCTGTTACATCATATTATTTCATAGCTGCATGTCGACATAAAAGTCATGCATTAGTATTTTTTTTATATTTAACAATGCAATGACATCCTTTCTTTGTTTTATATGTGCTTTATTCTATAGTGTTTGTTTTCTAAGTTATTTTATTAATACTGTGCTTAGGGCCTAATCAAGAATATAAAAATCCTCCCCTTCGGTTTTCAATCGCCTTTTTTACATAACTTTCTAATATATGCGAAGGGTTTACGTACATTTTTTCAGAAATATGGCGAGGATTTTATATTTCTGGTCAAGGTTTAATATAAGGATAAACTTCTGTATACGTAATTTTTTATGTAGAATTTTTGGCTGTCATAGTGCAGTAAACAGTATGCCAATATCAGTAGAGGTTAGATGTAATCTAGGGTTACCACTGTCAAAACGATCGTACAAAAACATCGTCATCACTCTCATTTTCCTCGAATTAAACTAAGAGAGCAATATGTTTATGTGCACTGTTTCAGCAGTGTAAACCCACGATAATATGCACAGTTATTGTAATAGACAGTTTCACAATAGTAAAATGTGTGAGTTATTCGTTGAATATGTTAATCACAAATCGTGTACACCGCCCGTTTGTAATTTGTCTAGTTAAATTACAAACTTCATTGGTAGTGGAGAATCATTCTGATGATAGAGCAAATACGAAGAAATTTTCACCTTAATATTTTGCCAAAATACGTTTATTAGTGAATGAATATTGTTTGATATGAAATTATGACGACTAGGCAAATTAGAAACAGGCGACATATACGATTTGCCTGTGATAAATACACTAAGTTTAGCTGTAATCATTGAGTAGCATGAATCTGTGAATGTTTGATAATAACGAAGCATTGTCGATTTGACCGTAACACTCCTATGGTGTTCTTCCTAAAAGTATCGTAAGCTGACAATGCCTGGAAGCTGACAAAGTGTGATTATGTACGATGTGTAATTACATTATGTTATTTATTATATCTTGCCTCCGGCCGCTTGGCTTTGCAAGCCTTCAGCGAAATATATAAATGCTTCGTTTTAGTTATATTGATAATGTTTACATACAGCCATATACCTTTGATTATATGAATTTAAAAAGTATGAACGTAGCGCCGCCATTGCAAATCGCTTTTATCAATTCACTTATGTTTCGGTCCTTAATATCGTTAATGTAAAAGCATTTACCGAATTAAATCACATGTTCAATTCATATTCAATGTTTTCGAACTAACCAAATATTTAATACACTTTGTAAAGTCGTAAATGGTATTTTGTATTATCTTTTGTTTACTATTTCACCTTTCAATTAGCACAAATATTTTTTTTAAATGCAATGTATTCTAAACGATTTTAGTAATCACCTAAAATGATTCGCACTTGTCTCACTTATTTAAATATCTCCTTTAGATCACAAAAGGGAATTAGAAAAATCTAAAAGAAACTTTATAGCCTGTTCCGTTTACCTAACTAAATTTACCTAACCGGTTAGGTAACAAGATTTTTTTTTCGTTTTCGTAAATTTAGTTAGGGAAACGGAACAAGCCAACTTTATCATTAAAAAGATAAGGTCGCGTTTAAGTTTTACAGTAAAAGCTTTTCTCGGTGTATATATGCTAGTTATCATTATATTGAAAACGTAGTACCGGTAAGGACCGTCTTAGCTATCCAAGTTCGGTTTAAAACAAAAAGAACCGCGTGTTCACACGTATGTTGCGACGAAGTGAATATTTTTTTAGTATATAAAAATTAAGCATGCATTAAAATACATGTTCTAAAAGCTTTTCGCTGCTGTGCTTTTTGTTTAGAAAGGCAAGATCCTAAAAATAAGTACTTTGTTATAAATGTGATTTGATGTGAATATATTATTTCAGATAAATAACGTAAAGTATTTGAAAGCTAGGAACGCATGAGTAATGAGTAATTAAAAGTAAAAATCCATAATGCCCGTGTGTACCAAATTCCAATCCAAATTATTTGCCATTGATAAAATGCAATTTTAATATTATAAAGTGGCAAACGGCAACACCTGAATTCGACGAAATTGCATAGCGTCCGCTGCCCATTTAGAGGCGATGCTTACCTTTAATCGACGGAGGAGGGGACGCAGAAAAAGAGGATGGGTTCTTTCCCTTCACTCTTCCATGAAATCCGATTTCTTTTCCCTGATGTCTGATAAAGTGCAATAATCGTAATAATCAATATGTGTAGGATTAGGGGTTCTCTGTTTACATAATTTCGGTTTTGGAATGGACCGAGCTATGCAATTAATTGCATGTTCAAGACCAACAAATAATTTCCTTTTATTCTTCAATGGTGACATGCATTAGTTCCTGATGGCAGATCGGTGTTTACGCTACACAAGTCAAAGATGTTTTACCATCGCGCGAACCTTGCTTATTTGTTATCTTACTTCCAATGAAAATATGTAATAATAGTGAGCCGTGGTTGATAATTTTAACTATAAATATTGCACTATCTTCGCTGCCCACAAGAATATCGAACTAAGTAAATATCTCATGTAATGATAAATGATATGTTACGCGTTTACCTGTGTAGGTCACTAGTAAAATTTATCGTATTTAATTAACTTAAAAACATCCTTGTTTACTGGGTTATGAATTTAGCACCATACTAGATTTTTATTAAATTGAACTTCAGGTTTCCCTCAAAATAAAAAGGAGCCATTCAAAATTGTTATACTTTATGGGGACAAAAACATTTCTAAGATCCATCATATCCAAGTTATCGAAATAAAAATTCGTAACGAAATTTCGTATTTCTTCACTAGCCTTAAAAAGATTTAGAATAGACCAGTTTCTTGCTCAGCCATCTTAACTTCCGTAAAACTTTCGATATTTCATTAAAACAATAACAAACTCTTACGCACTCAGTCGTTAAATAATTATGCCCTTAATGTATGTAAAATTAATTAAGGGTCTCCCTTAGTGATAGATGGACGAGCGGCAGTTAATGTACAACACATACCCTTCGCCTATTTCTCCCAAAAAATAAACAACATCTAAATTGTTAGCTAAGTTAAAATGAGCATTTAATTTCACAAATGTACTTAATCGAACACTTATTAGATGAAAGCTTTCAACTTAAATTGTTAAGTAACATCTTGCGTAATATTAACTGAGAACCGAACCGAGTTTTCTGCGAACAATTTATTCCCAGAAAATGTTTGCTTAAACGGGCTTTTTTGAAGTATCAATAATTCTGGTGAAATAAATATATTTACTCAAAATGTCTATAAGATACCTTACATCATGTTTCGTTGAATTATGATTGTTGGATCCTTTTTACGTTTCTAAATTTGAGTATCGTTTCTTGGAAATACCCTTTACATTTTAGTATCATTCTATATCGTCGTGAATTATTTCTTTCATAACTTCGATATATTCGAATCTTGAATTTCTTAATGTTCCATGAGCGTCGGCACCTGATCTAAGGGGGCAAGGCGATGACCAAGGAGCTCATAGGAAAATTACTTTTTTTATTCCAAATAGAACTATTTATCTATATGTGTCGCTAGGAGTTGTAGGAACCGTATTAGTTTGAAATAATTTTTACAACTTTAGGCTCTAAGCCCGATTACGATTTATGAACGAAGGGGGGGGGGGGGCCGCACCGCCACCTCCCGATGTCGGGGTGCGGCTGCCCTCCCCCCTTCGTTTCACGTCTCACCATAGCGACACTTGTATAACGTGTCCTAAGATCTGATTGTAAGTGGAGCTAGAAATGAAAACGATCCAACTCACGAAATGAACTTTCCATAAATATGAACTTAATACAATAAAGCACTTTAAAAAAAAAAATTGTAACTAATGAACATATCCTTGCGTCACTATTCATTTAACAAGCGAAGAAATTAATCTACCTTTGTCATGTAATTTTGGAATTAATTACCCAATTGCCTATTAATGAACGAGTTTTATTTTTTCCAAATTAAAAATAGCTAGATTGATATTAGTGTTACAAAATTATTCAAATCTTGAAAAACAACAACAGAAGCGATCGTTTCTGGAAATTTATTCATTAGCACTTTCATTGTATTTTAGATGAAAACAGTTTTTAAAGACATCGTCTTCTAAAAATAAAAATATGGGACTTCAAATTTATTTTCTTTCCTAAATTGATATGCGTATTTTTAGTAAATTTACAACATTGTACATAAAAATAATTACGTCCAACTTAATAATTATCCAACTACAGACTTACCTACTTTACAATGAGACAAGATATCTAATCTGACTTATTTTCAATATTCCCAGCTCTCTCTTTCTGTCCGGTGTTAAATAGTGAAATTTATACTAGACCTAAACTCCTCATCCCCCCATTTTACTTTGTTTTTACTTTTGCCTTTATAGTTTATTCATTCCCATTTACCTTAGACCCCATCTTTCTTCGAACAATAATCTAGGAAAACAACGCACAAGCAAACGCAACATTGTTTTATGGATTATTCACGTATGCATTGGACACAGAACATATAGCGATCTCATTTTCATCTAATGCATAACTAACCGCACACAAGACATGGGGTGTGTACATCACTGTTAGACCATAGTGAATAGGGTCATTGACGTCATCCGGATGAATTCATTCATTTCCACCGCTGCTCACGGATTTATACAACGAAAGTTATTGAGTCCATCGTATAATGCCATCCAAACTTTGTGGAGGCTCGCAATTTTGTAGTAGAACACGTTATTGCCGCGATGTGAAGAGCGGCGGGGCCGACCCCTGCACTCTCTTTCCTACCGCATTGGGTTCTGACATCTACTGACGGAAACAAGCGCTCGCAACTAACCACGAGCCGCTGTAAAGCTTGAATCTTGTTATAAATGTACAATGATCACCGACTGAACGATGCAGAGATGTTTTGAAACATTAACATGATTGTAATGAGAATACATTAAAAGTTGTTTTGCGTTTTTCGGTGTTTTTGATTATCCCATTTCATTTTTGTTGCATTGACCTTTTCGCTCATTTATGTTCTAACTTTTTATTGGGAAGAGGAGAATGCGGAAAGTTATTTGAAGTACACAATTTAATAAGTATCTTATCATTACTCAAATATCTACATTTCATTTTTCCCAATAGACTTAAGATTGAATTATTTCGCCATCAAATTAATAGAATGTTTAAATAAGTCAAGTAGTACCGAATAGAGAAGTCTGAAAACTGTAAATAATACTTTATTGTGTTTGAGTTGTTAATGAAATTATGTTTTTCCTGACTTAATTCCATGTTGTTTAGAACTAGATTACTCAGTAATTATAAGCTACTTGATTATGAATTGGTTTTGTTAAAAGTACCGATCTAACGTTACTTAATTTATGATACTCGAGGCTTAGTTTATATTTAGAAAAAATCGTTACTCGTGTCCCTTTCATGTTAAAACTCAAGTCAGGTCACATCTGTTTACGTAAATTCAATTTCCACGGGTAATGACGTAGTTTCCGGGTAGGATGATTAAGTCGCAAAAATTGGAGCAACCCTCAAGGCAAATAATATCTAAATATAGCATACTGAAAGGTTATTTGAAATATTTACCTGCGGAAAGATTCGCCTAATTAATAGGAAATGTGATTTATAATAATTATTAGACATTAATAGTAGTATTCTAGTTACAATTATCACAGTTTTTTCTTTGTACTTGTTAAATTGTTGCTTTTAACCTGTAAGTGATATTCTAACAGTTTCTTTTACTCTTAAAAATAATGAAATTTGGTAACATAGAAAGCATTGATATATCCTCTGCAAGGATGTAATATGTACAGTCGGGGAAATCCGCAGTGCTCCAAGATATAGTTCTTCAGACAAATTTCCTTCTTATTTTTTTTATAATATGAGGTGGCTAACGAGCAAGCGGCCACCTGAATCCACCGAAATGGAAAGCGACCGCTGCCCATAAACATCCGCAATTGCAGATGCGTTCCCTACCCTTAATTGACGGAGGAGGAGACGCACATAAAGAGGACATTTCCCCTTCCTATGCGTCTCCTCCACCGTGAAATCCACTTTTCCTCCCCATCTTTTCCACTTAAGAAAAGGGTGGAAAGGGAAAGGGACTAAAATTATCATACGAATAACTAATTACATAAGAGTGAGTAGTGTAACGAAGGGATAACAATAAAAAAAACCTGTGAATCACTAACCGAGTTTGTTTTGTAGACACATTTTTAAGCTGTTTTGTATTGATTTTTGTTCGCGTCTTGTTTAAAAATGTTCAAACGATTGTCGCTTTAAGGGTGGTACGTCGCCAGTTTCGGATAACGACATGGAATATGTATATAGATATTGGTATCCCCTTTAAATAGATTACGTAGTTCAATTATCAATATTCAGTCTAATCCTAAATGTAATCATTAGAGTACCTAATGCAGTATTCCCCCATATAACGTGGTATACTTATAACGCGCTTTCATAATACGCGATTACAATCCCCAGTATACCATGGGCATTCCCCCATATAACTCGGGGATTTCACCCATATTTCTATACTGTGAAATTTATGTTTTGTACAGTTCATAATTAGCTTTGCGTACCATTACACGTGTGCCTATTGTGTTATTATAAAATTAGATTATTTTATTAAATTTGTGTATAAAAAGGTGTGGGTAAATGACTGGTCAATTTTTTGTATGGGAGTATAATAAAAGTTAAATGTGATGTATTAATTTAACATAACGTTATAGGAAGTCGTAACAACGCGTTATACGGGTATATCATAACGCTGTAACGATCTACTACGTTATAGGGGGATTATTGTGCTCTCATTAGATCTATTCAATCTTAGGCATTTGATATTTACTCGACCTCTTTAGATGACATAATATGTATGTTACTTGTATATGTAAATATGCCTCGTCGGAACGTGAATCCACGGTGAAACACTTCGCGAAGGGATGAACGAAGGGTAAGTACTGTGAATAAAAAGCTCTTCGTAATTAGAACTCCGCCTATTTTTATTAACATAGTAAATAATCATGATTAAAATTTTAATTGTGAATATTTCACAAGTTAACTTTTGTATTCAGTGTTTACTAACATGATACGCATTATATGTGATTGTTAACTACGCTCACACACACTATATACAAGTATAGTCAGGTGCGCCTGTTTCCATTTATGTATACATGTTCCCACTTGCTATCACTATATTTATTAAAAAATAAAACTGATGTTAATTTTTTTTTACTTCAATCGAACCCTAAATACAAACTATATAGAACATGTAAATATTTAAGAACTACTGAAAAATTTTAAGACATCAAATGAAACTATTAATCTATAATTAAATTTTTATAAAATGACAATTTATTTAAGGATGTAATAATTGGATCCTTAGTTATTAAATAAATTAAATTATCTAAACTTAGTATTTATGGTGTTGTTATGAAGTAAGTTAAGAAATACAATAGTAATTTCAAAGTAGAATTTTTATCAATAATTTGCTATAAAATTATCATTTAATTAAATCCTACGAGCGTCGACGAATTGCTGATCTGACATACCTTTACAACATAACAAACAATATTGTCGATTGTTCTCGAGCTCATGTGCATATTATTCTATGCCTTTATAAAACATACATTTCTATTTACTCAGTTAAATAATGTTCAAATGAAATACTTTTTAAAATTCAGTAAAGTAATAAATATAACTACTGTTTAGTAATTTGATTTTATCGACACGATAAATAGACTGATAATACAACCTTTGTAAAACAAAAGTATGTAACTTCTCGAGTTTGGACTATTTTTTTGGGAAACCTCTTATGTTCCTCAGAAGGCAAGTTATACAATGAAAGACATTTGTATTCCGATTACTGCTATGAATTCAATAAATGAACATAAGTGAACGCGTTTGTTTGTATCAGTAGTGTACTATGGTTCCGTGAAATGTTTACGGTTCTTTTAGCGGTGATGTGTTTTTATGGTGATCGCGCCAACCAGCAAAGCGTCATGTTTTGCGAAATATTTCTCGAATTAATTCGCATTTAATTATTCCGACTCGTGCAACTTTCTCAAGCGGCACTGGTTGGTCGTATAGGAGCGCTATACTCGTAAGTTCCGGTTGACGTGAACGGGAGCGACGAGCGATGCCAATTGCCGGCCGAGTCGTCGACATCGAGCCCGATGTATCGATGTACGCGGGGGCGCTGTACATCGCCTCGCTTCGCCTGCCCACCGACTAGCTAGCAACACCACGGAACCCTAAAAAAATATATATCGTACGCCACGTCGCTTTCAATGTCGGATTAACCCGCAACAAACGACGGTATCACTTTTCTACCGTTCATTGCTACTAAGATTCGCAACAACACCCGTCTCTAACAAACTTGAGCGGCGATGGATATGGCTTAAATTTTCCGCTCAGTATATGGTTGTCGCAGACAAGAGGGTAGCTTTAGACGAGGGAACGCCCCAAATTCGTAAAGCTAAAGCACAAAGTACTTTCATCTCTTTTCCCCGCGCAAAGTTCGTTGTGGCTCTACTTAGAATATTACAAAAGGGAGACGGAGTACGCTAAGCGACGGACGGCTTTGCGGTGGTCGCGAATTAATATCAATAAAATTGTATTTTCTAAACTTTTAAAAATAATAAAATAACATAGGCAAGATATAATTGTAGAGACGGTGCTGTGTTGAGGAGCTGAGCAGCCTTGTCCGTGTGGTATCGTGGCGTGTGGACGCGGGCGACCGGTCGCCGTGCGGCCCGAGTGCCGCTGCCGTCTCCTTATCGATTTTCTCAATGCTGCATTCAATTACTATATAAACCGTGAATGCGGACTGCACACTTCCACGCGAGTAATATACGTTACGCTTAATCGTTGCACAAACGAACGTTGATTCAATAGTTTATTCTATATAGCGGTGCCTAAACTGATTCATACAAAATTAATACAGCTTAGCCTTATAGTGTGATGCGGTAAATCCGCGAATACGATAGTAGGGTCGTCGTTTTGCGAGGTTATAGTCCTCGCTGCCTTATGTCGATGATCACATCGCCACTATTTTGGGAATGGTTTAACATTTGGCTAGTTGAATTTCTGAAGGATCTATATCATGAAATTAAAATGGTTGCGCTAAGAGGTAATGGGTTCGTATCGCACGGCGGTCAGTCAGAGGTGGTGGGCAATGGGGGGCAGAACTGCGGCGGCATTGGTTCGGCGCGCGTGCACGTGCAGTACATGCCGGGGCCGAGCAAGCACGAGCCGCCGCGGTACCCGGCCTGTGCGCCCGCCGCCGCTTCCTCCGGTACCACCTACAGGCTACTGCCGCAGTCGAGTAAGTGCAACGGCACACTCGCCACACGCGACATCCATAACCCACCACCCAGAAAAATGTACAGTTTCTACTAAAGTAATACAATTTTGTTTTTATTTTCCTTAGCGCCAAACAGTTATCCAAGAGCTTCAACACCACACAGTGAGTAGCGACTTCGGAAGGTTTGTACAAGGGAGAAGTACGGATTGGTATCTTATTGTGGTTATTGTTTCAGGGTCGGAGTGCTACCATCCGGCGGGGTCGACGGCCTCCGGCTACTTGCCGGGGGCTCAGCCGACCTTAGGGCCCCAGCAGAGCCTGCGTCCGCAGCCGACCCCTCAGCCGTCTGCGCCCCCGGCGCCCCCCGCGCCCGCTGCGCCACAACTTGACATGTCAAAGCCTGCCCTGGTAAGTGGACTTTCCTTTTATACCTATTTGCGTACATAAATATTAAATGCAATCGTTTTTCGTGTAAACAGTTCACGTTGCAGACTACTTGATCTTTGTTTCCTAGAATGTATTCACAATGATAACTAGAGCCGTTCTTACCGCTCTCTTTTAGAGTTCTGAGAGGGAACACTTAGACGCCCCAAGCTACTTAAAACACGAAGTCTAAATAAGATTTCTTGAACAAATAAACTTGATACATGCAATTTATTTCTAATCCGGCTTACTTGTACGAACTAGTGCTACACTGTACTGAAGCGTGACTAATCCTTTCAACGTCGTGGTCCATTGCTGATTATTGTAGAATATTTCTTGTTATAGTTTTAAACAGTTATTTAACGTTCATTCTTTTCATATTCATCCTGAGATTAGCCCTTTCATGGTATTTACGTTTTGTTTGAGCCTTCATTAAAATAATAGTGAAATTATCTGACACCTTCATATATGCCCCCATTGCCTGTAGAGGTGCTATAGACCTGTGCAATAAAGTAAATAAAACCTGAGGAAAACTCATTGTACCATTAAAATTTTAAATTAGGTCCCATTATCGCGTTATCATGTCTAAACAATAGTTTATATTTGATACATTTGATAGATTTTATGTAAGTAATACAAAAAAATTCTTGAACATGATGTAATTGTATATAATTTTTTTATTTCTTATATCAAGGCCGCATTTTGTTCCCGGTAACCTCCGCAACTGCTTCATCGATTTTGATTCGATTCGAGACTATTATTGTAAGATAGAAAATGTATGCGAGAGTAACTTAGAATTTTATTTTTAATTCCACACTGACGAAGTCGCTAACAACAGCTAGTTAGGAATATATTACGTCGATTTTACTCAAGGCCATAAATCCCTCAACAAAGGCGGCGGCCTTGTCTCGTACTCCACTCGACACAAAATCAATATCTCGTAACTTGGCATATGTATCAAACGCAAACGCTGCACGCGTCATTCAGATCTATTGTAATAAACGACCATCAGTCCGATGCAATTGGCGAGGTCTATGCTCTAAATCAAAACTATAACTAAACATTTTGTAAAGGATATATCAAGGAGGATCACTTTAAGCGATACCTTAAGTAAAATTTGCAAATTTTCACGCATTTGATAAATGCAAACTACTATCTTGATTATTAAACTTACTACAGACGGTCAATTATAACTGACACTTTTACTGTCAGTTGAACTGTACAACTCAGATTTTGCATAGTTTATTGACTAAAGGGTATAAAAGCAAATACGCTTCAGTCCGATTTTTTAAACTGGGCATAACAATTTTAAACAAACAACAATTTGGTATGCCGAGTTTGAAAAATAAAAAAGTTATGGATCGGACTGAATCGTGTTTACTTTTATACAAAGTTTCGTGTTTGGAGTAAAAGTTTCAAATCGCGTATTGTATGAATATATCCAAATAAAGACACTGCGAAATTTTTATTTGATTTGCGAAGTTTTTATGCATTTTATGCGATGTTGTTTGGCTACCCGATTGGCTTGTTTTGACAAAAACTCACGAAAGTAGACATGTATATGTGTATGAAAGTAGACATTATGTGACAGCTGGCATGTCAGCAATTGGAACGTGCCAGTTACTGGCGCAATACATTATATGTCATTAAAATATTCATAGATCGTATTGAGAGAGTCGTCAGTGTCAAGCTTCGTACCCCTTTGAACCTCAACTTACAAGTATGCAAGTGCGCCAGTTACTGGCCTAAGCATTCCCGCCCTGAGAGTCGGTAAAAAGAAATCCATTTATAGACGATATATCTTAATTTTCTTTATTATTGTGCAATTTTTTTTGTAACATACACGTTGACCTTGTTTTGTATTCCCCCTGTGATTCTAAACAGAACAGAAATAGCAAATATCGTTTACATTTTTTTTCTATATTTTACCTAATAGAGGGTGTTCCAATAGGCGTAGGAATTCAAGTACTGGAAACGTCATAACACGATGTCCAACTTTTTGGCTTTGCGTTTTAAAAATTTCATCATTACCAAGGTATTTTTATAAATAAAACCTTCGAAGAGTATCACATAAAAGTGGGCCATTATTCCAACACGTTTCTTTCATTTTCCCTATTTATTTGGGGCAAATCAAGTTACTTAAATTACACTCTCTTCCGGTTCATACATCGATCTGAGAGTTACATATATTTAATTCTAATGACAACATTATATATAAAAATTACATTTTTTTTAAATTATCGACTAATAAAATGTTGTTATGGATTTCTTTTTACCACACGTATTAATTAAATTGCCGTTCCAAAATGCTGTAGCGTTCATAGCTCTCGATTTCTTTTTTGTCAAAATTGGTTTTAAAACTTGTACGAATCCAGTTCTATCGTAAAATCATGTATTTCGAATACAATGGGAATGAGAAATTACATTTACACATATAACAATTCTGACAATTTAATTTATTTTATGTGGATTTATTTTGGTACTTTTCAGTGTTTAAATTGATGGTACAAACATGTCTGTGATTACAGACTTATGAAGGTAAAATTGTTTAGATGTATTTATAATTTTATATTTCCATTGGATTCAAGGAAAGATACATAAATCTAGGAAATACATGTACATTATATTATTACTTTTTCAAAAATGATTACTATGCATTTTAATGTTTAAAGATGTAAATATAATGATATACTAGCTTTTGCACGTGACACCGTCCGCGTGGCGTGAAAAAAACTACTTAATATAAGCATATGTATTCCTCCAATCTATGCTCTACGTGTGGCAAATTCCGTTGAGTAGTTTTGAAGATGCGTAGTGAAAAACATCCATCCATCCAAACTAAGTATAATTTTACTATGTACTTTACAGGCAGGACACAACTACGTGCCACAACAAAGTCAGAGCCCGCAGTCGAGACCGCAGTATTCAAACTTCTCGTACAGGGCGCAGCATGGAGCTCGGCCCAATACACATCCAAGGTAAAAAATGCAATATTTTACTAGCTTTTATACTTGATTTTTTACCCACTAGTTACTTATTACGTTCGCTAGAAATTGAGTCCAAATAAAAGTTTTAAATAAGAATGATTGGTAAATTATATAAGCAAAGTTTTATTTTTAAACTGTTATAGAAATTATTTTGTGTTTCCAAGAATAATGTTTTGGATATAAAGGTACTCCGGGCTAAATTTCAAAATCGAGTCGAAACGGGGTCCTATCTTGTTAAATTAAATATAACTAGCTTTCGCCCGCAACTCTGTCCGCGTGGCATAAAAAAATCAAAAGTAAGTAACCTATGTGTTCTTCCAGACTATGCTCTACATCTATGCCAAATTTCATCCAGATCTGTTCAGCCGTTTAGGCTACAAACTCTAACAAACATCCATTTAAATTTTTTTTTATATAAGTTAGGCTGCAAAAAGCACACAATCCATACGCAAAAAACTTTCGTTAGATAAAATAGAACAAAAACATACTTATTCCATGACATTGATCTGCTTTTATAGATAGCTTATAAATACCTTATTGATATTCTAAACAAAGCGTTTTCCTAGTTTTTATTCATACAGTTTACATATTCAACAACATTTACTTTTTAGACCAAAAACTATTTTGAATTGATAATCTTATCGTATACTTTCCATTGCCGAACTATTCGTATAAAATCTATTGTTTATTCAAAGAGAAAGAGAGGGATGACAATATTTAGGAGCGTTTCAATTTCATCCTTATTTTCAAGCACCATAATTGAGAACTTTGTTGAGTCCATCTGGAGTATCTAAAATAACTGTTGGTCTTACGCTTGACTGCCTTAAGCGAGAATGGAGATTTGTATTTATACTGATGTTTGCACTACATACGGTTAGTATTTTTTGTAATGTCCGCTCTATGTTTGAATGTATTTATTCCAGACAACAGCAGCCGTATCTAGGTGGTGCGGGTAATAATACAGCGGCGCCGGTCGTGTACCATCATCCCACGCTGGTCTTCCAGCCACATATGGGGTTGCCGCAAGGCTACCAACAGCCAAGGTCGTCTTCTTCAGGGTAATTATAAAATAAACCTCAATGAATTGTATCTTACAAAGTTAGTCTTATTAACGCCTCAGTATTCTAGAAGGTGAACGCCACTTGCATTTTATAATAGTGCCATCTATTTTCAATGGCCACGGAAGATATGTGCTGAGTGGCTTTAAATAAATAAATAAATTCGATAAATAATAATCTGTGCTTTTGTGTTAGTTATAATTAGCTGTTGCTCGCGACTACGCCCGCGTGAATAAAAAAATATAGCCTATGTTACTCACAAAATAATTACCTTTCTAAAGGTGAAAGAATGTTTACATACAAAAACACAAATCTTTCCTCTTTATAATATTACTAGCTGTTGCACGCACTTCGCCCGCGTGTAATTAAAAAATAATAAAATCATAGCTTTTATGTTACTCACAAATAAATTACATTTCTAACAGTGAAAGAATATTTGAATTCGGTCCAGTAGTATTTGAGTTATTTCAATACATACAAAAACACAAATCTTTCCTCTTTATAATATTAGTATAAAATAAAGATAACGATTTCTCCTTTAGTATATCCTTTATTTTTCGCTGTGGTTCTAGGTAATTTAGAGTTGACATAGGTCAGCATTATTTCGTTAGAAAACGTTAAACATTTATTTAAAACGAGCTGTTGCCCGCGACTTCGTACGCGTGGTATTTGAAAACATAAAAACTACAAAAAGCTACGTATCCCTCGGGAACCGGACATTTCTCGGGGATGAAGCTTATCCCATGTATACTCTAGATTTTGTTTCATATGTGTGCCAAATTTCAATAAGATATATTGAACCGTTGCAGAATGAACAAGTAAACATTAAAAAACAAAAATAATGAATCCCACGGGAACCGTAACTATTCCAGGAATAAAAAGTAGCCTATGTGTTCTTCCAGATTATGCTCCAAAACCTGTGCCAAATTTCATGGAGATCCGTTCAGCCGTTTAGGCTACAAACGCTAACAAACATCCATCCATCCATCCATCTAAACTTTCGCATTTATAATATTAGTAAGATTGTACAACTAATAAGTAATCTATTATTTTCCCGAACGCAACAGCTACCTTCACGTAAAAATCAATCCAATCGTTCCGGAGATTACAGACAGACAAAAATAAGAAAATAACCGTAATTTATATGAAAAGTTTAAAGATACAGAAACATACCTACTTACATATTAAATTACAATTAGAAGGTAGATAAAAACATTACAATCCTTCAATGAAACTTGTATGTTACCACGCAGTTTATTCAGTTTTTAGTTCGTTGACTGCGCGTTCTACGAAACTTTTCGCTGTGTTTGCGAAATTGTCGAGTTCATTGACTGCACTTGCGATATTACCTTCTCCTATTACATTATACAAACAATTCTTGGATATTCAACAAAAATTGACTTTATTTGGTATTGTACACAAATGGCTTTACACAATAGGCAAGTAAATTGTGAGGTTTTTGCGCTATAAGAGTTAATGTTTGATGTACGGTTGAACTAATCCGAGGTTGTCCCCTTACAGAAAAATGTTATATTTCTTCCAACGATACAAAAAGTGCCTCTAAACAAGCAATAGGTTAGCAGTGAACTGCACTAATCTGAATAAGTTTCTCATTGAACATAAACTTCTTTGACAGTTACTTAATAGATCAGATAAGTTAATAGGGTTATACACTTTTGATTGATGTGAAAATGTATATTTATAAAATATGTGACGTCACAGCCATGGTATGCTTTAATAAAATATAGTCTTCTTTACCTATTATGTTTTGTTCCAATTAGCACAGAATAACCTTACCAATAACACCGGTCTACCTACCTTTACCGTTTTTCAACGACCGCCACTACCAATATGGCCGTCGTGTCGTCGAGTCAATGCAACACCATTATTTTTGACATCTGACTACTGTCCAATTATTAACATAACAAGTAGAATTCCGATATTTTAAAACCATGATAAAAAAATTTCAATAATGTGTTGGATCACAATTACAAAGTTTATATTGTTATCTATCTGTACTATTATAATAAAGCGTAAACACACACTTTTTTGTTGCCTAAAATGTCAGCAATTACAGCATATTTTTGAATAATTTATTTTTTAATAAAAAGCCCTAGATTTTCGTCGCGCTTTAGGCTATATATTTTAACGCCATTAAACTTAGGGAGTAAATATTTTTGATAAAATTCCTAATGTGGGAAAGAGACCATAAGTTGCTGCCAACATCAAGGAAGCAAGGTTTCATCATGTCATGTCATTTTGACATTTGCTATTGATAATTTGACAAATGTAAACAATAAAATAAAATTTTCATAATTTCATGCGGATGAAGCCGCACAGGAACAGCTAGTTTAAAATAAAGATAAATAGTATTGATTTATAGCACAGATTAAATAACCTTTAAGAATACAGAATACATCAAAATTTGTTTATTCACTTTTTTAAATATCTAACAAGGTTAAGTCACCCACCTTGTGTGTAAATATCGGTGTGTAAAGGGGCCAGCTGAAAACCAGCGCAGAAACGGCCTGCGCCGTCTCTGCATTAGTTTCTCTGCATTGCTGAGCTTGCCGCCTATTGCCACATTTTCTTTTTTTTTTTACTAGTTTTAAGGTTGATGTATGTAAGATTTCATTTGTAGCTTGTTTTTGTGGCAATAAAAGTCCTATTTATTTATTTAAAAATAGTTAAAAAGCTAACAATATATAGTTTGTTTCCTAAACAAGAAATGTAAAATGTATTTTATTTCCAGATTCTACCAGTATGTGTCTCCATACTTGGGCTACGGCACGCCCACTGGTCATACGCCACCATGTGAGTATATCGCAGGTGATATATTTTATATCATTTGATAATTTTAATTATTTAATTTAAAAAAAGACTTCTACATTCTGTATAGATTCTGTCTGATACTAGATATGGACATATTTTCTCATCTATTGATGTATAAACCAAGGCTTAAGCTTTAAAAAAACTATCCTAGTAGTAATTACTGATTTACAGTAACTAGTTGTCACTTGATGAGAATTAAGTTATTTTTATCATCAGTTTCGGATCTTGTAATTCATCCTAAGTTAGGGATTAGACCATAATCAACTACATTGTCCTATTGCAAGATGACTGCATATATATTTGAATATTCCCAATGATATCTGTAGGCATCATTTTTTCCTTTACCGTAAGAATGTAATAATAATTGTGTACCTATGAAATTCTAAAACACTTTGGTACATAGCAGGATTTCAAGACTTGTAGATTACAAGTCAAGTGCTTAAACCCCAAAACCATAAACTATCAACACTCAATGCATGCGAGGTATACCCTTTATTACTGTTTTTAAAGTATGCAATGTTTTAAATATACAATTATATGGTATTTAATATTTAGGTAGAATCTACGCGACAATCATGTTAAACTAAAATAAACTAAAGCTTATATTTTTATAGTCAAATTCTAATATAATTTAAAGTTATAGCTAATTACTATCAGAGTTGCAAAACTCTACACGTGTTTTGACGTATTTATGTATGTTTTGTCAGATTACTACCCTAACAACCAGCCCCTGGGTGGTAG
This sequence comes from Papilio polytes, assembly GCF_000836215.1. Taxonomy (NCBI): domain Eukaryota; kingdom Metazoa; phylum Arthropoda; class Insecta; order Lepidoptera; family Papilionidae; genus Papilio; species Papilio polytes. The sequence continues at coordinate 268,541 of NW_013525080.1, read as the reverse complement.
TGGGGTGGCGACGAGCAGCGCCCGCGCCGGCGCGCCGCTAGTGGGGCCGCAGCCGACAGCCGCCGCACCCCCGGCGCCGCTCCCCCACGCACCCCCTCCACCACATCTGCACAGCGCTATGCCAGGTAACACTAACTATACTAATACAATAAAACATAAACACACACTTTATAGATCGCATATCCATAAGATATCTATAAGACCGTTGGTGGCACTTGACTTGTAATCTACAGGTCTTGGGTTCGAATCCCGTCATGTACCAATCTGATGTTCGATTTTTCATATGTACATATTTCACCCGACGTTCTTACGGTGAAAGAAAACATCGTGATGCCTGCACATATCGGTGAAGAAATTCAAAGATATGTGTGAAATCAACCCGCAGTGGGACATCGTGATTGACTACGGCCTAGACTCCCTAGCTTAGGGTAGGCTCCGAGCCTCACAGAGGAGACGTATAGTAAACTAATGATAATGACACACTTTATGATGTTAAGCTAGATTTCGACTACGTCCACATCGATGTAAAAAAAAATTATTCCCAACCGTCACCCTTCTCTGTCCCCATGTGGGGACATATCAGAATAAAGTTTCATCCGTCCTATCTTTTGCGACTGGAAATTATTTCATAATGGTTCTATCTGTCACCTTATTGGTGATAATGGGAGTATAAAGTGGGACGGATGAAACTCTTTATTCTCACGTAGGGACAGCACGGTGACGATAGGGAATCATTAAAAAAATAAACAAAAACGCGAGCCTATGTGTTCTTCCACACTATCCTCTACATCTGTACCAAATTTCATCCAAATCTATTTAGCAGATTAGGCTACAAAATCTTACAAACATCCATTCATATAAACTTTGGTTACAATGTTAGTAAGATTGAATATGTTATAATTAACACAGCTCCGTAACAAACAAATATAGATTACTGTCTGAATTGCACAAAGACCAGTAATAGACTATAATATCAATTTTTCTTAATTCCAAGCTAGTAGGTTATATATTAAGTAATTACTAATTGCTGCCTACCTATCTATGTAACAAGCGTGTGTATTTAATAACTTCAATTGTAAATATACAGCCTGCCCAGGAAAGAAGAAAACATGTAATAAGGGTGCCACATTTTTATTTCAGTCTTACATCGACGTCAAAACTTCTTAAATCAAATAAAAATAAAAAGAATTACTTTTTATTCTTAGATTAATATTGAAATATACATTTTTTGTCTGCGATCTTTCTTCATACAAAACATTAAAGTAATGCTTTCGGCCTAATAAACTTAAAAACCTAACAAATTTAAAATACTAAGCTTTATAAGCGATATTTACAATCTGCCTGCCGTAAAATTTTAATGGAATTTGCAAAGGCCTTGACATTTTAGAACTGTATATAAATGTCGTTTCACTTATAGACCTATTGACATCAACAATGTCAATCAATTATATCTTTTTGATTTATTTGCGAGAAACAAATTCAATGTTTAACATTTTTATTATAGGTTTGATTTTCTGTTAATTGTTTATTTTTTATTTTATATACAGGTGTCCGACCTACACTGACAAAGCGCAGCCACCGAGTGCCTATAATAGACCCTGTAACACGTAAGTTACTTTCACTTTATATAAAATTTTTATAGTACTACAAGATTATTTGACCCGTAAAAAGCTGCTAATGAACTGCTATTACAAAATATGTGAAACGCACATAAAATATATTAAAAGCATGACATGACAAGACTATAGAACAATGATTTTTGGATTTTACATTTATATGTTTTTTATATTGATAAATATAAAGTACTAGCTGATTCCGTGTGGCTTCATCCATATGAAATTATGAAAATTTTATTTTATTGTTTACATTTGTCAAATTATCAATAGCAAATGTCAAACTGACATGACATGACAAACCTTAGCAACTTATGGTCTCTTTCCCACTTTAGTGTTTTTATCTAAAATATTTGCTCCCTAAGTTTAATGGCGTGAAAATATGTTGCCTAAAGCGTAAAGTACATAAGTGTTAGGCTTTTTATTAAAAAAATTATTATTCAAAAATACGCTGTAATTGCTGACATCTTTGGCAACAAAGAAGTGGGTGTTTTCGCTTTATTATAAAAGTATAGATATAAATGAGCTATTATTTTTTGTTATTTTATACTAAAATAGAGGCGCTATTATTTATAACTAAATATGTAAAACATACTTAAAACATTTAAAATAATATTAACTCTTAATATAATGGTTAAAGTGGGGTTCTAGTGATCATAATTTATGTGTACCTATCGTGTCTATTTGTTCTATACATTCATGTCAATTAATTAATAATTAAAATTGATTTGTTTTCCAGAACAAGAGGTCCTCTCTGAGTTATACAATAATGATACATATTTCGTTCCGGGCGAAATGAACGAAAGACAAACTCCTCAGCCGGTATGTATTTAAACTTTATTGCAAACAAACACAACAAACATACAATTATCATTACATAAACTTTGATATCAACAAGGTTATTGGTAATTCGTATTTCCGCTCTGGGGTGATAGGGATCTTACGATTCGAATAAACGAATTACATTGGTCATGTAAGTGAATTAGTCACAAATTGAAAAATCGGTCATATAACAAAAATTACATTTTAGTGATCTTCTATTTGATCTCATTGGTAGGCATTTTTATATAATAGTTTGTCTAAATAAGATTAGTTTGACAATTCATTTGAAATTTAGTAGGGATGGGTTTTGTAAAATCATTCATCAATCTTATCGATTTTCGATTTTTATTCTTATAAAAGTTGAAATAAATAGATTCATTAATATAACCTGAATAAAAAAAAAAACATTGTTTTCTCAAATTAATAATGCTGAACCATTATTAATAATGAGAGTAAATAAATGTTTACTACTACTACAGCCATACGTAATCATATTGTATTTCCCTATTATTTCTGTCATCGCTAAATTCTCGACAATACTTGAATTGTCCTCTAAATTAGTTAATAAGAAAATAATAATTTTAATTGGGTTCAATAATTATTTAAACTGAATATCGATAGTTCATTATTGTTCTCTGCGTGTTTGTTTCACTACGATACCTGTCTATTAAGTACGTCATTTACCTTCATACAAATTTAATTCGATACTTCATGTGCGTCATTTATCAAACTAATCTATCTATATCAAACTATATCTTGGATGGAATATCTTGAAGAAACTGAGCAAAATTAAAAAAGTAGTTGTTATTTTACATGTACTCTCAATAATTTTTTACTAATTACATGGTTAGTTAATTATTACTTAAGTAGTGGAGATTATTAAGTGTTTTGGAAACTATTGTACTTTAATTATTTCTAGTGATTATTAGACGGTAAAAATAAAAACAATAATGTAATTATTAAAAATAAAAATGTGAATCTAGTTTTCGATTGACTATAAAATACCGAATTAACGTAAATACTAGGCTTATATGTCTGTGGTATGGTTTTGTACCCTAACATGTAAGGATGTAAGAATTCATAATTTACTAGCTTTCGCCTCCGACTCCGTCCGCGTGGAAATACAACAAAAGAAATTTAAGTAGCCTATGTGTTCTTCCATACTATCGTCCAGGTCAATACCAAATTATATCGAAATCCATTCAGCTGTTTAGGCTACAAACTCTAACAAACATCTTAACTTTCGCATTTATATTAGTATGAAGTATGATAGTGTGTTATATAACTTTAAACTGTCGTGGTTTTTACAAATATAATGTTCGTAAGATACGAATACGAATACGATACGAATATCGGGAGCTAAAACAATTCAATCGTGGTAAGAAACCCGTATCTTACGAACATTATATATGATAGTGTGTGTTTGTTGTATATGTATTGTGTTAGAT
>NW_013525080.1:251361-263936 GCF_000836215.1 Papilio polytes | reverse complement strand
CCTACGCACTCCCCACCTTCCAAACTCCCGCCCCCACTCCTTACGTTGTCGTTGAACCACCGCAGACACAAAGCAGTGCTGCGATCAACCCTCTATCACAGATGTTACGCGACCAAAGGGATCGCGTCAAAACAGTAGAGGACACACGGCCAAAGGAACACCTTCAAGAGAAAGAGACGCTAACGAAGCCTAACGGACCCATGTCACTAGGTAAGTGCATTTATCTATCATTTTATAGTTTTCTCACTGTATAATTAACCGCGTGGTATTTTTTTTTTTGCTCAAATTTGAGCTTCTTTTTTAAATTTCAAATATTCGTATATATGTATGTATATGATATACACTGCTTTATGTATTTATTCGTAAACTTTACAGAATAGTATAGTTCCCTTTATAAAGATCCACCTGAGATAGAGTTAGCGAAGTTTTATTGATTTTAAGATATTTATAGAACATTAATACGTCATCCCAATGCCTCTATCTTGAAGGACGCAATGAAGGAGAAATTTATGTAGGCGTTATGAATAGTTAGTTAATCAATGCAACGGCGGGGTAAATTTGCGTCCCCCCGTACTGTTTGCGCGATCTTGTACCAAACGTTAATCTGCAGACGGACGTGCGTTTGCAGAGACGTGTTTTTGCTCCCGGTAAAGTGAAATATCTAAGTGTATGTGCATAATTTGTGGTAGAACATTTGCTTAAGCTTCAAGATGGCAAGACGCTGCAATGGATTACGACGCCTGGAATCATTGCTTCATTATCAGATAAGGGCTCTCCGAAGTAATGATCGTCTTTTTGATATTACGTTTTTTTACCTGGCCCACTCGGAAGGGTAATGGTTTTCGCGCATTCGTAGGTTTTTCATAAAATTCGTTATGGGAAATGACAACCAATTTGTTGGGTGTGGTATCAATCGATTCGTTTAATTTCCCTGATTGTTACACTAAGTAGGATTTTGTGATATAAATAGAACAACTTAAATATTGTGACTAATTTTCAGACAGTAATTTTATGCATCTAAAAAAGGCGTGGTATTTTCTTTCGTGATATTGATCGAATTTCGATAGTTGGTATCTTACATTGAGGAACAGCTTTTATTTTATAGCACAAAGCAATTTCCTCTTTTAATATGAATTTATTTAGAATGATGATTGTGAAATATTAAATTAAGATATAAAAGGAAGCACTACCGGGACACATTCATTTACTTTTGGATCAGCCAACTGATGCTTGCAGCGTTATATGCTTTTAGATAGATTGTATTATCAACCAACCAGTAGCTTAAAGTTATAATGAGAAGAATCCAGTGCCAACCTATACAAACACCGTTGAGAAGACAAGAATTCCAGATTACAATGTGTTCGGAGCGCCTATACACCAAGACAGCAGCGGACAAAAAAGAACTATAACAATTTCAAGCAAATTTCAACCTTACAAATATCTTGTTTAAGTTGTTAATGATAAAATAAATGTGTTGTTTGTGGAATAATGAATATCAAATTATACTTATTGTATTGAATAATATCTTTTTTCTAACATTTAATATATACTTTGGTTTCTTAACATTAGTTTAATATTTAACAGAAGCGAGTTGATGTTATTTATTTCTTTATCTAAAGTTTAATATTATAATGTATGTAATAAACAAACTCAAAAAATTTATTATTAGGAAATGTTATTGTCCAATGTTACTCACATTTTTATTTCCCCTTTGACAACGTTGTAATCCAAAGATGTACAAACATCTAGACAAGCCATCAACAATCAACAAGACTTTTCTACTTACCAACATAGTAAATAAAGATGCCACATTTTGAAGACTTAAGTGTAATTAGTTTATAGTCCAGAAATAGATAGAAACAGTTTTTTTGTAAATCAATAATTGCGTGTTACAATATAACATAGACATGGGGACCACAGGATCAGTTTGAATATCATTTTAATAATTTACAGTATTATTACAAAGGTAACTTCTTGATAGGTTCTTAACCATGCTTATCTGACTTGAATGTTAGTATGCAACAGTTATAGGTACTGTCGACATCAATAGTGTATCTAGTATTATTGCTGTTACTGTATTTATTATGATCATGAGCAGGATGCCAATATAATAATAACAATAGTTAATGCACAGTATATGCACCATCAAAAAAAATAGATTTATGAGTTCTCTGCTATCCTTTAATAAATACAAATGAGTTTTAAAACATTGAAATAATCACCAGGATTTGTTAAATTGTAAAAACAAGATATAAGTGCGGAATGTGAGGAATGTTAATGCAAATTAACGGGGAAAATATGGTGCAAGATTAAAAGAGATTGTAAAATTTTGATAGGCCCAACTCAATGACAAGATTAGATATATCGTAACTATAGAAATGTCAATCGAAAGTGCTGTGTAGTGTGTTTGTAATTTTAATCGATTATAATATTTTAAAAGTCGATTAGTATGTAACATATAAAATTAATATCGATAGAGTTTTCATCTGGAAATTTATATTATGCTAATTTCTTAACTAGAACGAGCTTCCATTCTGACGTAAATATGTATTAATAAGGTAATTTATTCATGGCTCCATGTTGCTCGTTCAGACTCTAATACATTATGACAATATGTGCGACCAGTATGAAAGGTATAAATTCGTATTGACGTGTTCACATTTTTAACTTGCAAATAAGTGGTGTTTCTGTTTCAGGGCCACAATATTTGCATGTATTTTTATGGTCTATCGATATTATCTATACTTATATGATACGGACTGGAAGGAATCGAATAAAGCAAAACATATGGAATAATAATAGCAGTTGCGTATTATTTGTTTACCGATTTTATCAAATTTGCGTCATCGGGAAATAGGGTAGGAAAGGTTTATAGGTTTATCATACTTATATAATGAATGCGAAATTTTAGTTTGATGGATGGATTGATGTTTGATAGAGTTTGTGGTGTAACTGCTGAACAGATCTTGATTAAATTTGGCATAGATGTAGAGGCAAAGTATGGAAGAACACATGAGCTACTTTTTATTTTATTATTAATTCCGTGCAGACGGATTCGCGGGCGATAGCTAGTATAATATACATGTTATACAATGAATTTGTTAATAGTTAATGACAACAATATTATATAAAAAATAGTTAATATAGTATACTGTAATTATTATTCTTTTTTCAATGTTTCTATTAGAATTCTGTTCAAATAAACCTTGTTCGGAAATGATATTGGATAACATATAATATTTCATATTATTCACAAATTGCTAACATGTATGCTTTTCATTACAAATAGAAAATTACATTCATACACACTAATACTTTTTTTATTAACAGTAAGAAAAATATTAAATGACAATGTGACGATCCGAATAATCGTTCATAGACAGTATCGATTATTTTCGTTTTTGCGCACATCACTACTCGCAGGTTGTCCACCGCATGGAATGATCCAACATGGCGGATTTGACTTTAGAAGTCTTGCGCGTGGCTGCCTAGCTTTTATTATTTAAACAATGATTTTGAATTTTATCATTGATTTTTAAATTTTGTCATTTTTATTTAATTTACTTATTATTATAATGTAAATAGATTATTTAATTTAGTAAATAAGTAAAGTGATACTGTTAAAAAGAGTGCTAAAAATCAAAATCCTTGAGTGACCTTTTAAATGTACCTAATGTCTTACCATATTGATACGTGAACGAATCTTGTGTTGAAAGTTATATTGAATATTAAATATTTGAAGACTGTGGTATAAAAGTGTATTAGGAATGGGTGCCGTATGTTTTAAAATCAGGTACGTGCAGTATTGGACGTAACTCCCACGTGGGAATACCTCACTTTTCTATTTATAGAATTGAAACTTGCTTGAGAAAAAGCCACGGGCCAGCTAGAGAATTATAATAAAATTGTATTCTGTAATGTGCGTTTATATTCATTTAATATAATCGTCATTTAGGTCAAAATATACGAGTGCTTAGGTTATATAATTTTGAAGGGTGTAAAAATGTTTGTGGTATCAACTTTCCTTTTATCTGCGTGTACGGATGTGATTTTTGTATGAAGTAATTAAAGTAATGTCACGTTTTATTCAACAAACTCCAAATGGAGGTTATGTTAACTTGGTGTGAACAGATTTTTGACTTCTTTAAGTTGTAAAACGTAAATTATGAGAACTTGAAATAATTAAGTTTAGACATCTGTTGCTAAAATTGTCATGTGGTATTTTTATTCACATTTCTAGAAACTTATTGCCTAGTATTCGTTTATTTTAAAGTTTTTAAAGAAAAATAGTGTTGTAATCATATAAATAAACTTTAATTTATAGTGACTTGACTAAAATCTGGAAAATAAGCAGAGGTTATATTCTTATTTCTACTGTAGGATACTTAAATATGACTATAATATAATATAACTCAATAACAATGAATTGACTGTTAGTCTTAAATTAATTAATGTAAATTATATATGAATAAAATTAAATAAAATGATCTCATGAAATGTACAACTAATTTAATGTATTTTTATTAACTTAATCCTAGTATAAAAATGGACCAGTAATTAAGAAATTAACACCTTCATGTTTCTTTGTTCCAGTGTTTGCAGAGCCCATACCTGAAGTAGAACATGAAAGTCAACTACATAAAACGGAAACGAAAGTAGCGAAAGTAACTGCTGCAACCCGCAAAGATACCCATGTAACTGAACCATCAAATAAACTGCCAACATTACCAGAGTCTTCAGCAATTGCAACAGAACATAACACTGACATTGAAAAGTCAGCTAAAGATAATTCCAACATTAAACCAAGCAAGAATAAAGAAGCATCCAGCTCAAATAAAGCTCAGTTGAAGCTTTCACAAAGCTTAGAAAGTCCTACTAGTGATAGCATCGAACAAAAAATGAAGGATATTAATCTCAATAATGAGGTGGCAGGTACTTTACTTTATTTTAATTATTAGTTAACTTGCAATAGGGTCAAAATTTATATTTTTATTACTAATGTATAAAATATACATTAAACATGTGTGTGCTAGTTAAAATTCTTGTTTAATCAATTAGGTTATTAGAACTTTTGGCTTTTTTAATATGTAATTATAGACTTATCACAGTTTCCTTGTAATTTTTCAGTTTTACTATTGTTAATTTGCATAAATATTTTAGTATAATATTTCTATTTGTGAGGACCTATTATTATTACCATGCCTACTTTGTAATTAATAGCTGTTGGTCTTCCTTGAAAATAAATAAATTTTTAATAATGCATACATTTATTTGCGTCAGATGCCGCGCCATCAGCAGATGCCAATGACAATGATGTTACATTGAAAAAGGAAGTTAAAGAAGAGATATACAAAAATGATGAGGTCACAAATAACCCTAAGAATGATAAGAAATCTTCTAATAACATAAATATTGAATCTTCAAATGAAAATGATGCCAACGATAATGTTGAAAGTGATTCAGACAAAGTGAATATGGAACAGAAACAAGATACTCCGATGTCTGATGATGAATCAAAGACATCAGTAGCTGATGATGATGAAAAATCAACACCTTCTGCTCCCAAACTTAAATACAAATATGATAATGGTAGGTAAAAAGACTAGATACATTTGCAACATGGCTATATAAACTGTTTCAAACACAAATTTTGCAAGACAAAATTCTATTTTTTAATAACTAATTCATGGGATTTAATATTTTTTTTAGATCAATGGTCGCCATTGAACCAGTCTGGCAAGAAGTACTATGACATTGGATTATTAATGCAAATAAAAGATGATCCCCTCTCAAAGACAAAGCCAAATGTTCCCATGTTGGAGGTGTGCAATATTATAAAGGTAAATATTATAATTGTTAAGCTATTTTTTATATTCCACAATAAAGTAAATTTAATTATTAATTTGTTTTCTTAGCCACATCAAGAGCCACAGCCCTTCAACCCAATATCCAGGCCTATTAACGATTCCTTATTCCCAAACTTTGCGAAGAATTCCAGTATTGGTTCAAGGAGTAACACACCTAGGGATCCCAAGAAAGATGGCAGGAATTTGAGCACTGGTGGTAAATATAACTTGGGTTTTTTTTTAAAATGTGATTGTAAAATTAAAGAGGAAAGATGTGTAATTTTGTATATGAGTACATACTCAAACTCAAAACCTACTTTGCCAATTTTAAAAATCTCTCACCGTTTGAAAAGTAATTTATCTGTGAGTAACATAGGTTATATTTTTTTAATTATGGATGAGAGCAACAGGTAGTTTAAAATAAAATGTTGTGATTCAGGTCGGGGCAGTATGAAGCTAAATGTTTCGCCCAGTGGTAGCACTCATCATAAAGCTGTGATTCGTGTGTCACTGACTCGGGAGGATGTAAAGCTTAACCAGTCTAACGATGCCTGGAAACCGACCAGATTGAAGGCTGCTAGTCTTAGCGAGGAAGAATTTAAAACACAGGTAAGTTAAGAGCAAAGTCAATTTTCAGAATTAAAATGTTAAGTAAGTGTAAGAGAGTGAAATGATTTTGTACGGAAAAAAAAATTACATCACCCTTGCCATTTACATTATAAAAGTGAATTAATAGAATAAATTTATTTTATTTGTGTTGTGAAACATTATGTAAAGATTTATTCTGTAAATAAATGTATTCCTTATTGTGACTGAGATGGTCGGGGACAAATGGTTCCCCTTTGTCATTTGTAGGTTAATATTCAATTCTATCACATAACCATAGTATATAATTATCATTCAAAATGAACCTTATGATTCACTTTTTGTTGTAGGAGTTGTATAAGAAATTCAGAGGTATTCTGAACAAACTTACGCCGCAGAAGTTTGACACTCTAATGGAGAAAGTAAAGACATTGGAAATAAACACTCAAGGCCGTTTAGAAGGTGTTATTGATTTGGTGTTTGAGAAGGCGATTGATGAACCTAACTTTTCAGAGGCCTATGCTAATATGTGCAATAAACTTGCATCAATTAAGGTAATTACATGTAAAATGTTCACATTAAATTTTAATTATAAATGTACAAATGAATCATGTACTGTTTGATAATAGTTAGGTACTGTTTACTTAAATAAAAGTAGATATTGCCTTAAAAATGGTTATTTTCACCATAAATATGTACCAACTTTCTATATTATTAAATGGTCCGCTATTTACAAGCTTATGTATATTAATGTTTCAATAACAATGTGTCATAAGTTACAGTAGAAAAGTATTTGTTACGCTAAATATTTATGGTAATATTTGAAAACAATATTGATTGTTACACAGGTACCCGCCGATAACGGTTCCCCTGACAAATATGTTAACTTCCGACTTCTCATCATCAGCAAATGTCAGAATCAATTTGTAACAGCTAAAGTTGATGAGAATGTATTGAAATTGGAGAAGGAAATGAACGAATGCTCTGACCCTGTAAGTACCCACTGTTATTAATAATTATCTTTCGCCCGCGACTCTGTCCGCGTGGAAAAAAAAAGTAGATAGCCTATGTGTTCTTTCAGAGTGTATTCTACATCTATGCCAAATTTCATCACAACACATTAAACCTTGTTTAAAAAGTGAGCTATAAAGCATGATAATTAAATAAAAGATTAGATGAAATTGAGTTTTCTTTATTGACCGTAATTTATGTTCTTTAAAAACAAAGTGTTATAATCGGTTTTAATTTAAATTTTTTCACAATTATTCCAGGTCAAAAAGAAGGAACTTCAAGTTCAGTTGGAAGAAGAAAATCGAAAGCTAAGAATGAGATCTGTCGGAAATGTCAGATTTATTGGTAAGTTAACTTATTGTATCACAAATTTATTCATTGTTGTCTTTTTCATTAGTTTGTTGTTATTATTTTTATGTAGCTAGTTGTTGATTATATGCATTAGTATTTTAAAAAAGAAATATGTAAATTTGTAACTCGAATCCTACTGTACTGAATAAAAAAATCATTTACAATTAGAAAGCTATGTTATCACTGGTAGCAATAGGCATGTATTTATTACTAGATTTTTTTCCTTATTTCACGCGAATGTAATCACGAGCAAACGCTGATTTGATATATTTTGTATTTAGACATCATCATGATTTGATAGATAAGAGGTATTATGTATGGTCATTATTAATTTTATGTGTAATGAGCTTAGTAGCAATTGCGAATCTATATATAATTAATAAAGTTGGAATATCTATGTAATATCGAAATTTCGCGAACGTAATATTTTTGCGTGGCTGATAACCAAAATCAGGTTTAAGACATTTTTGTCTGTCTGTCTATCTGTCTCTGTGCGTCCGCAAATCGCTTTGGTTCCGGATAACCTATGAAAAGGCTGGTCCTAATTTATGGACGATCTTTTTTTTTAAATCCATGTCGACATTGCGATCGACCGCTAATAATAAATACAATTAAAAGGTCCTAATACTTTGTCTCTTACAATTAGTAACTTCATTCTATGTTTATGCAAACAAGCTTTAGCGAATATGTTCTATGCATTGCCACGCTATTGTTCATTATGTGGGCTTTCATTGCTGTAACTCCTTTTTTCAAATGACTAGAATTACTCTGCATTGACTGTTGTCATCACATACATTATTTAACCAAATAGGACTATATCCCAGTGGTGAGACAGGTCCTTAGTATGTTCTAGGACTAAAAGCGACGCACGAACTACCTTGAATGGTTGAAATTTCGTATTTGCATTCTTTGTTTTGCGAACTGGATTGTCTCGCGATATCTTTTTGGAGAAAATTAATATAGCTGTAGCTTCTATGAATCTCATTTAAAGAGATTATTTGCTTTAAAACTCATGTGCGCACGCAAGAATGCGATATTTTTATGTTTTTATAGGCAATTTATTTGTTCTATTGTTATTTCTATAAATTTCATTGTTTTAACATTAATATTATGAAACGTCAATTTCAAGGTATTTTACAATGTATCGTTGTTTTCAGGTGAGCTGTACAAATTGAAAATGTTGACCGCCAAGATCATGGTTTACTGTATGAATTATCTCGTAGACAAGTTAGAAGAGGAAAAACTTGAATGTCTTTGCAAATTGCTAACCACTATCGGAGAACAGGTACATAACAAAAATAATAAATTAATTTCATACTTCATAGTTGGAATAAATTACATATCTTACTGTGAAATTACTAAAATGTTTTATCAAACAGGTGGAAAATGAAGTGAAAGAGCAATTGGAGCTTGTGTTCAAGCAAATGCAAGAGATTGTAGACAAGAAATCGAATAAGATAAGCAGTAGAGTGAGATTCATGATCAAGGATGTGATCGAACTGCGCCAACGACGCTGGGTGGTGAAGAGCGTTGTTGACTCCCAGCCTAAGATGATGGACCAGATTCAGAAGGAGGCAGACCAACAACAGAGACATATTGAGGTAAAACAAAATATGCACAATAAAACAGTCTACAGTCTACAGTCTATATTTTTTTTTAACATCATTAGCCCACTATTGGATAGGTTCCCCAATGTCTTCTAAGGATAAATTGTAATGAATGAATTATAAAACTACAATGGGTCCAGCATTTTAAAAATTCCTTTACCATTAAAAAGCTAAATTATCACTGAATATGCCATTTTTAGTACTTTTTTTCCGCAATTAAAAATCTTATATTCTAGCAGGCTTAATAAATTACTAGTTTTTGTTATAAACTAGTATATTTATGTGATATTTCCTTGCAATTATTTGATTAAATATTTATATAAAACTAAAATATTTCACTTTCACACTTTATTTGTATTTTAATACAATTTTATTATTAACGTTTTTTATGTATTATAGTTGATGAACTCTATTCCGATGGGCGGCGGGTACGGTCGCCGCGAGGACGGCGGTCGCGGCAAGCGCGGCGGTGAGGGACGACGTCAGAATAATAACTCGTTCATGGACAATAACTGGAAATCCCCACGTATCAGTACCGTTGATATGTCCAAACTTAAAGCTGGCACACAAAAGGTAGGAAACTGGATAGAAATAAAACAGTTTTTTATTAAATTGGTAATAAAGCAAAATAGAAAATTCTTTTTTAGTGTAACTAAATAGAACTTCATCAAAGTAGAAAGAGGGAAGATTTGTATTTTTGTATATATAAAAAAAACTCAACAACTACTGGAACGATATAACTATTCACCATTAAAAGCTACATTATTAGAAATGTACATTGTCATCATTTTTTAAATTTCACGGGGACAAAGTAGCAAACAAGTAGTTTGATTTATATTTCATCTGAATAATTATGTTTTAGAAAAACCTACTGATTGATAATTCATTTATTTATAATTCGTATGACATTATTATATAAGAATTGATTTGCTAGTATTAATGAATTTGAATATTTCAGAACCTCAGTAACATCAAACTGGCGCCCCAGCACTCCGGATGGACTCATGGCTCCGGTACAAAGAATACTGTACAAGCAAACAGCAACTCTATGATTGGCATCACTAAGAATAAATACAGTATGCTTGAAAATTCATCCACTGATCCTACATTGCTCAGGGGTTTGTATATTTAAACAATATAAAATTCTAAATCATACTAACATTATGCAAAAGTTTAGATGGCTGTTCTACAATGGCTTAACAGATCTCAATGGAATTTGGCACTGATATAAACATAGTATATAGTAGTGTAGCATACATATAAATATAGTCTGGAAAAATAAATAGGCAAGTTACTTTAAATCAGCTCGGAAGGCTGAGGGCAAAAGTTAAGATAAATATCTCTCTCATCTGTCAAATAATAATAAATAAACTTAGTGACTTCTGACATCACCATTCTGTCTCATTTTCGTTCACTCTCACTTATACTGTTTTTTTTTTTTATAATTACACTATCATAAAATGAATATACATTTATACTTGAATATTATCAGGACTCTAAATGTTGAAATTACTAAAAACTGTGACTATAATACAAATATAAGTAAATATAGAATTAAAAAAAAATGGATTATTTAAATTTTAGATTCAAGGTTTGATAAAGGTTGAAATATTCACTACTATTTACATATAACTAGAATATAAAATATATGTAAGAAAATTGGAATAATGAATGCATCAGATATGTCTGATTTTGCATTGCATGTTTTGAATAGCTGAAGTTATTGTGTTGGGATATATTGTTAACGCCTGTTGTTTTGTTATCGCGTTTAGCTAATCCTGATTTATCATCGAGCTACACAAAAGGAGCTTCCATTGAGAGGTCAACATTTAACACCCGAGGTGACTTTAGTAAGTACATGTGTTCAAATAAAGCTAGCGACACACCTACAGTTTTAACTGAACAGTTTGACTGTTTAACCCTTAGTCAAATATTAGGGAAATATTTACCATTTGACGTTAACATAAAATTTCTTTTTTATATGTAATCAGTGTCTTTATATTTTTTTTAATCTACAGAACCTAACTACCTAACAACTGCTAACAGTACAGTTATCTCGAAAAACTCTTGTTTGATTAAGGGTTAATTAAAACGTGAGTCTGCAACACACCTTATTTTTACCGCAACAGTCAAACTGTATTGTTAAAACTTAAGTGTGTAGGCAAAATATTAACTGTCAGTTAAACTGTACAGTTCATAGTTTTGTCTACACATGTGTTTTAACAAGTGCTATGAACTTAAGGTGTGTAGCTGGCTTTATGTGTGTTGGCAAAATAGAACTGTACAGTTTAACTGACAGTTTCAATGCCATACACATATGTTTTAACTAAACAGTGTATCTGTACAGTTAAAACTAAAGGTGTACAAAAAAAAACAACTTAATTCAAAATAATAAAAAAATCAAAATTTTATTACAATTAATTTCATGCACCAACTGGAGTTAACAAAAGTGAGAGCATTAGTTTCTAGTCACCATGAAAATAATAAAAACAACTAAGTTTTTGTTAAATTATTTGAAATATTTACGAGAAAACAAATTTAATAGCAAACCGCAGTTATAGAAAATGACTTGAAACAACGATAACAATCGGTACTTAATTATGTAAGGAATTATCTAAAAATAGTTTCAGTTCAGATTTAATGGCAAACTGATTAGTTAAAACTGTTTCTTTAGGCTAAATTTATACTAAATTTAACCTGAGATTAAAGTTATGCCTACACATGCATAGTATATAAACGGCTAGACTGCAAAATATTAAATTGGAGCAACTATGATATTGAATTTGTTTAAAATGTACTTTTCATTATGAACATGCAGCAATCTGAATATTTTTTTAAAGAAGAAACAATGTAATGTTAAAAATAACAGGAAACAAATATGTTAAAATTAGATTACAAGAAAATACCTTAAAACTTTATTTACCTTTCTGAAGAGTTTTGTTTAAAGGTTTGTTTATTGACTGTGGATTAGGAATGACATCACCTCAAAAGTATTTTATGTTACAAATTTCTATGGTTATATACTATTTAATAAAATTATGTTTTTTTATTATTTGAGCTCTATCTTATACTTGCAAACCATTTTGTGATTGTCCATCATATCATACCACACTTTACAAATTAAAAAAAAACTATAAACAATCGTAAATCACCTGAGAAAAAAAAAAAAAAATCT